>NW_022985925.1:0-1991 GCF_902459505.1 Geotrypetes seraphini
CACTCCTCTTTCGTGCACAGACCATTCTTAAAGCTTTGCTAGGTCTTTCCTCATGCAGATTGTAATATTATCCGCAAAGAGGCAAATCTTACCTGACAGCCCTTCAGCAATATCGCTTACAAAAATGTTAAAAAGAACAGGCCTATGAACCGAACCACTGGTAACATCCCTTTCCTCAGAGAGATCTCCATTTGCCACCACTAGTGCTACCTAATTCAGGAAAAAAATGTTTGAATCGATTCAGCCAATTTAATCGATTTTTCGATTCGATTTGATTTTCTGCCCAATTGGGTGCTTTTTTCAAACATCCTGGTGGGTTTATTTTATTGCCTCTTCATTCCTTTTATAGCCTCGTCACCCCTTTTGCCTTCTCCTATCCACACTGGCACTGTGGTGTAAACAAACAAACAAAATATACTTTTCCTTTCTCTGTTAAATCCTAGCTCATGTTCGCGGTCTAACACCAGCTCTGTCAGGATACACATTTCAAATCTGACATATTGTAATCACAAAACAGAAAATAAAATTATTTTTTCTACCTTTTGTTGTCTGGTCATTATTCAAATCATGTTGGTCCCAGCTCTGGTTGTCTTCTGATAACTCGCTTGCCAGGGTCTCCTGCCCATTTATCATTCCCTTCTTTCTCTGTGCTAACTATCCATCTTCCATCTCTGTCCTCCCCTTCTCCGGAGGCCTGGCATCTTTCCTTTTTTCATCTCCATCCCTGCAACTGCAGCGATGGACCCCAACATCCCTAGATCCACTCTCTCCTTTTCTCAACTACCCTTTCATCCAGAATCTTTCCCTCCTTCCCTACCACCCCTGAGTCCAGCATCCCTCCCTTTATCTTCCCAACTCCCCTCCTATCCAGTATCTCTATACCCCTCTCCATGCCATCCCTTGTATTCAACTTCTCTGACTTATGGGACCGCGGCAGAGGGAACATGCTGCGGAGGCTACGGCAGCCTGCTAGGATTGTTACAGCCGTCCGGCAATCCTCTGCAGGCTGTTTTGAAGGTGAGACCGGGAAGCCAGGAGAGAGATAGTGGACAATGAGATGGAGGGAGGGAACAAATTTTCTCGCGGGCCAAATCTAATTAGCCTGAGTTTAACACCCCTATATATTGATGTTGTACTCTCACTAAAATGTTTACATGCTATGGTGAGAGGGAATAGTGAACCTGTGTGTGCTGCCTAGATTCTTATGTAGTATGTAAAAGTGCAGTTTCCTCCCCCCCTCCCCAATTTGTGGAACTGGTGCTATAGCCCTGCCCTGCCAACAGAAGTGCTACTTTGGTGCCTTCTCAATACTCACGGTTGGTGGCACTGATATGCATTTTTCAAGGACCATCATGCACCACCCCCTCCTAAGCATGCTCGACTTTCACGCATGCACAACTGACCATACAAGGTGTGTGTGATAGGAGGAGAGAGTTATGGTGATAGTCCATGGAAAGTGATGCCAACTGCTAGCTTTGTGGAGCTTCTGGCTTTTGGCCCCAGGAGAAGAACCTCTTCAGCTGTTGAGGTCCCGGGGGGGGGAGGGGGAGGTAGAAGGGTATAGAGATCAGGGAAGAAGCCAGAGCCCAATTTTGTGTCCACCTACTGTGGGATCATGGCCCTACAAAAATAAAGGTATGGCCTAAGCCACTTAAAAAAAAGAAAAGAATAAGGGGCAGACTAAGAAATGACTTCTTATTGAAACAGCTAGAAACACAGGTCCAAAAACCAATAGATTACTGGGAAAAACCCCCCCAAAACAAACCAAAACATGGGAAAACACAGCTAGGCCAGAAAACCAAAAGAAACCTAGGCACCCCACAAAGATCATCCTTAATCCCCGCTGCCACTTCTTCGCCTATCCTGAACCAGCTGAGTCCTCCTTCCACCAATCACTCTCGGTTCAATTGTAAGCAACAGACCAATGAGTCATCCTCTGGAGAATTCTTTCTGTCGCTTCGCCCCGCATCCCTCTCCCTCCCCACTGTGCC
>NW_022985925.1:2091-24434 GCF_902459505.1 Geotrypetes seraphini
AGGAGGTAGAGAGAGAAATAAGAGGTCAATGTAGAAATGAACCACAAAGCAGCTCAATGTACACATCAACCACAAAGCAGCTCAATGTACACAATAACCACAAAGCACCTATACATACACAAGAACCAGAAAGAACCTAAACGTACACAAGAACCAGAACACACCTAAAATGTACATCTGAACCACAAAACAAGCTAAATATACAACTGAACCTCAAAGAAAGCTAAATGTACACATCAACTACAAAGCAGCTAAAATGTACACATGAACCACAAAGCAGCTAAGTGTACAAATGAGCTACAAACTGAGAATAAATCAGAGCGGGTTTTATACCACTGCAAGAGAATTTTTAATGGGGTCTGCTTAAAGGCAGGAGTGTAGCAAGGACAAGAGAGGGAGGAGATAGAGAGAGAAATAAGGAAAATACGCATCGATTTTGTTGTATATTATAAATTTAGCTGTTGTGGCCTCCTCATCTCCCCTTATAGCCACACCCATGCCTCCGATCACTTTTAGAATGAACTACAAAGCAACTCAACTTACGATGAACTACCAAGTGCGGGTTAATTATGCCAGCGCAGGAGAATTGTTAATGGGGTATGCTTAAAGGCAGGAGTGTAGCAAGGACAAGAGAGAGAGTAGGTAGAGAGAGAAATAAGGAATACAAGGATTGACCTGGTAGTAAAATATAAATTTAGCTGTTGTGGCCTCCTCATCTCCCCTTATAGCCACACCCACACCTCCAACTCTTTTAGAATAAACTACAAAGCAACTAAATTTAGAATAAACAACAAAATTGGAAAAAATCAGTACAGTTTTTAGGCCAGGGCAGGAGAATTGTTAATGTAGGAGGTAAGAGATTAGCAAGGCAAGAGAGGGAGGAGGTAGAGAGAAAAATAAGAGGTCAATGTAGAAATGAACCACAAAGCAGCTCAATGTACACATCAACCACAAAGCAGCTCAATGTACACAATAACCACAAAGCACCTATACATACACAAGAACCAGAAAGAACCTAAACGTACACAAGAACCAGAACACACCTAAAATGTACATCTGAACCACAAAACAAGCTAAATATACAACTGAACCTCAAAGAAAGCTAAATGTACACATCAACTACAAATCAGCTAAAATGTAC
This sequence comes from Geotrypetes seraphini, assembly GCF_902459505.1. Taxonomy (NCBI): domain Eukaryota; kingdom Metazoa; phylum Chordata; class Amphibia; order Gymnophiona; family Dermophiidae; genus Geotrypetes; species Geotrypetes seraphini. The sequence continues at coordinate 3,233 of NW_022985925.1, forward strand.
ACATGAACCACAAAGCAGCTAAGTGTACAAATGAGCTACAAACTGAGAATAAATCAGAGCGGGTTTTATACCACTGCAAGATAATTTTTAATGGGGTCTGCTTAAAGGCAGGAGTGTAGCAAGGACAAGAGAGGGAGGAGGTAGAGAGAGAAATAAGGAAAATACGCATCGATTTTGTTGTATATTATAAATTTAGCTGTTGTGGCCTCCTCATCTCCCCTTATAGCCACACCCATGCCTCCGGTCACTTTTAGAATGAACTACAAAGCAACTCAATTTACGATGAACTACCAAGTGCGGGTTAATTATGCCAGCGCAGGAGAATTGTTAATGGGGTATGCTTAAAGGCAGGAGTGTAGCAAGGACAAGAGAGAGAGTAGGTAGAGAGAGAAATAAGGAATACAAGGATTGACCTGGTAGTACAATATAAATTTAGCTGTTGTGGCCTCCTCATCTCCCCTTATAGCCACACCCACACCTCCAAATCTTTTAGAATAAACTACAAAGCAACTAAATTTAGAATAAACAACAAAATTGGAAAAAATCAGTACAGTTTTTAGGCCAGGGCAGGAGAATTGTTAATGTAGGAGGTAAGAGATTAGCAAGGCAAGAGAGGGAGGAGGTAGAGAGAAAAATAAGAGGTCAATGTAGAAATGAACCACAAAGCAGCTCAATGTACACATCAACCACAAAGCAGCTCAATGTACACAATAACCACAAAGCACCTATACATACACAAGAACCAGAAAGAACCTAAACGTACACAAGAACCAGAACACACCTAAAATGTACATCTGAACCACAAAACAAGCTAAATATACAACTGAACCTCAAAGAAAGCTAAATGTACACATCAACTACAAAGCAGCTAAAATGTACACATGAACCACAAAGTAGCTAAGTGTACAAATGAGCTACAAACTGAGAATAAATCAGAGCGGGTTTTATACCACTGCAAGAGAATTTTTAATGGGGTCTGCTTAAAGGCAGGAGTGTAGCAAGGACAAGAGAGGGAGGAGATAGAGAGAGAAATAAGGAAAATACGCATCGATTTTGTTGTATATTATAAATTTAGCTGTTGTGGCCTCCTCATCTCCCCTTATAGCCACACCCATGCCTCCGGTCACTTTTAGAATGAACTACAAAGCAACTCAATTTACGATGAACTACCAAGTGCGGGTTAATTATGCCAGCGCAGGAGAATTGTTAATGGGGTATGCTTAAAGGCAGGAGTGTAGCAAGGACAAGAGAGGGAGTAGGTAGAGAGAGAAATAAGGAATACAAGCATTGACCTGGTAGTACAATATAAATTTAGCTGTTGTGGCCTCCTCATCTCCCCTTATAGCCACACCCACACCTCCAAATCTTTTAGAATAAACTACAAAGCAACTAAATTTAGAATAAACAACAAAATTGGAAAAAATCAGTACAGTTTTTAGGCCAGGGCAGGAGAATTGTTAATGTAGGAGGTAAGAGATTAGCAAGGCAAGAGAGGGAGGAGGTAGAGAGAGAAAATAAGAGGTCAATGTAGAAATGAACCACAAAGCAGCTCAATGTACACATCAACCACAAAGCAGCTCAATGTACACAATAACCACAAAGCACCTATACATACACAAGAACCAGAAAGAACCTAAACGTACACAAGAACCAGAACACACCTAAAATGTACATCTGAACCACAAAACAAGCTAAATATACAACTGAACCTCAAAGAAAGCTAAATGTACACATCAACTACAAATCAGCTAAAATGTACACATGAACCACAAAGTAGCTAAGTGTACAAATGAGCTACAAACTGAGAATAAATCAGAGCGGGTTTTATACCACTGAAAGATAATTTTTAATGGGGTCTGCTTAAAGGCAGGAGTGTAGCAAGGACAAGAGAGGGAGGAGATAGAGAGAGAAATAAGGAAAATACGCATCGATTTTGTTGTATATTATAAATTTAGCTGTTGTGGCCTCCTCATCTCCCCTTATAGCCACACCCATGCCTCCGGTCACTTTTAGAATGAACTAGAAAGCAACTCAATTTACGATGAACTACCAAGTGCGGGTTAATTATGCCAGCGCAGGAGAATTGTTAATGGGGTATGCTTAAAGGCAGGAGTGTAGCAAGGACAAGAGAGGGAGTAGGTAGAGAGAGAAATAAGGAATACAAGGATTGACCTGGTAGTACAATATAAATTTAGCTGTTGTGGCCTCCTCATCTCCCCTTATAGCCACACCCACACCTCCAAATCTTTTAGAATAAACTACAAAGCAACTAAATTTAGAATAAACAACAAAATTGGAAAAAATCAGTACAGTTTTTAGGCCAGGGCAGGAGAATTGTTAATGTAGGAGGTAAGAGATTAGCAAGGCAAGAGAGGGAGGAGGTAGAGAGAGAAAATAAGAGGTCAATGTAGAAATGAACCACAAAGCAGCTCAATGTACACATCAACCACAAAGCAGCTCAATGTACACAATAACCACAAAGCACCTATACATACACAAGAACCAGAAAGAACCTAAACGTACACAAGAACCAGAACACACCTAAAATGTACATCTGAACCACAAAACAAGCTAAATAAACAACTGAACTTCAAAGAAAGCTAAATGTACACATCAACTACAAAGCAGCTAAAATGTACACATGAACCACAAAGTAGCTAAGTGTACAAATGAGCTACAAACTGAGAATAAATCAGAGCGGGTTTTATACCACTGCAAGAGAATTTTTAATGGGGTCTGCTTAAAGGCAGGAGTGTAGCAAGGACAAGAGAGGGAGGAGATAGAGAGAGAAATAAGGAAAATACGCATCGATTTTGTTGTATATTATAAATTTAGCTGTTGTGGCCTCCTCATCTCCCCTTATAGCCACACCCATGCCTCCGATCACTTTTAGAATGAACTACAAAGCAACTCAATTTACGATGAACTACCAAGTGCGGGTTAATTATGCCAGCGCAGGAGAATTGTTAATGGGGTATGCTTAAAGGCAGGAGTGTAGCAAGGACAAGAGAGAGAGTAGGTAGAGAGAGAAATAAGGAATACAAGGATTGACCTGGTAGTACAATATAAATTTAGCTGTTGTGGCCTCCTCATCTCCCCTTATAGCCACACCCACACCTCCAAATCTTTTAGAATAAACTACAAAGCAACTAAATTTAGAATAAACAACAAAATTGGAAAAAATCAGTACAGTTTTTAGGCCAGGGCAGGAGAATTGTTAATGTAGGAGGTAAGAGATTAGCAAGGCAAGAGAGGGAGGAGGTAGAGAGAAAAATAAGAGGTCAATGTACACATCAACCACAAAGCAGCTCAATGTACACATCAACCACAAAGCAGCTCAATGTACACAATAACCACAAAGCACCTATACATACACAAGAACCAGAAAGAACCTAAACGTACACAAGAACCAGAACACACCTAAAATGTACATCTGAACCACAAAACAAGCTAAATATACAACTGAACCTCAAAGAAAGCTAAATGTACACATCAACTACAAATCAGCTAAAATGTACACATGAACCACAAAGTAGCTAAGTGTACAAATGAGCTACAAACTGAGAATAAATCAGAGCGGGTTTTATACCACTGAAAGAGAATTTTTAATGGGGTCTGCTTAAAGGCAGGAGTGTAGCAAGGACAAGAGAGGGAGGAGATAGAGAGAGAAATAAGGAAAATACGCATCGATTTTGTTGTATATTATAAATTTAGCTGTTGTGGCCTCCTCATCTCCCCTTATAGCCACACCCATGCCTCCGGTCACTTTTAGAATGAACTAGAAAGCAACTCAATTTACGATGAACTACCAAGTGCGGGTTAATTATGCCAGCGCAGGAGAATTGTTAATGGGGTATGCTTAAAGGCAGGAGTGTAGCAAGGACAAGAGAGGGAGTAGGTAGAGAGAGAAATAAGGAATACAAGGATTGACCTGGTAGTACAATATAAATTTAGCTGTTGTGGCCTCCTCATCTCCCCTTATAGCCACACCCACACCTCCAAATCTTTTAGAATAAACTACAAAGCAACTAAATTTAGAATAAACAACAAAATTGGAAAAAATCAGTACAGTTTTTAGGCCAGGGCAGGAGAATTGTTAATGTAGGAGGTAAGAGATTAGCAAGGCAAGAGAGGGAGGAGGTAGAGAGAGAAAATAAGAGGTCAATGTAGAAATGAACCACAAAGCAGCTCAATGTACACATCAACCACAAAGCAGCTCAATGTACACAATAACCACAAAGCACCTATACATACACAAGAACCAGAAAGAACCTAAACGTACACAAGAACCAGAACACACCTAAAATGTACATCTGAACCACAAAACAAGCTAAATATACAACTGAACCTCAAAGAAAGCTAAATGTACACATCAACTACAAATCAGCTAAAATGTACACATGAACCACAAAGTAGCTAAGTGTACAAATGAGCTACAAACTGAGAATAAATCAGAGCGGGTTTTATACCACTGCAAGAGAATTTTTAATGGGGTCTGCTTAAAGGCAGGAGTGTAGCAAGGACAAGAGAGGGAGGAGATAGAGAGAGAAATAAGGAAAATACGCATCGATTTTGTTGTATATTATAAATTTAGCTGTTGTGGCCTCCTCATCTCCCCTTATAGCCACACCCATGCCTCCGATCACTTTTAGAATGAACTACAAAGCAACTCAATTTACGATGAACTACCAAGTGCGGGTTAATTATGCCAGCGCAGGAGAATTGTTAATGGGGTATGCTTAAAGGCAGGAGTGTAGCAAGGACAAGAGAGGGAGTAGGTAGAGAGAGAAATAAGGAATACAAGCATTGACCTGGTAGTACAATATAAATTTAGCTGTTGTGGCCTCCTCATCTCCCCTTATAGCCACACCCACACCTCCAAATCTTTTAGAATAAACTACAAAGCAACTAAATTTAGAATAAACAACAAAATTGGAAAAAATCAGTACAGTTTTTAGGCCAGGGCAGGAGAATTGTTAATGTAGGAGGTAAGAGAGTAGCAAGGCAAGAGAGGGAGGAGGTAGAGAGAGAAATAAGAGGTCAATGTAGAAATGAACCACAAAGCAGCTCAATGTACACATCAACCACAAAGCAGCTCAATGTACACAATAACCACAAAGCACCTATACATACACAAGAACCAGAAAGAACCTAAACGTACACAAGAACCAGAACACACCTAAAATGTACATCTGAACCACAAAACAAGCTAAATATACAACTGAACCTCAAAGAAAGCTAAATGTACACATCAACTACAAATCAGCTAAAATGTACACATGAACCACAAAGTAGCTAAGTGTACAAATGAGCTACAAACTGAGAATAAATCAGAGCGGGTTTTATACCACTGAAAGAGAATTTTTAATGGGGTCTGCTTAAAGGCAGGAGTGTAGCAAGGACAAGAGAGGGAGGAGATAGAGAGAGAAATAAGGAAAATACGCATCGATTTTGTTGTATATTATAAATTTAGCTGTTGTGGCCTCCTCATCTCCCCTTATAGCCACACCCATGCCTCCGGTCACTTTTAGAATGAACTACAAAGCAACTCAATTTACGATGAACTACCAAGTGCGGGTTAATTATGCCAGCGCAGGAGAATTGTTAATGGGGTATGCTTAAAGGCAGGAGTGTAGCAAGGACAAGAGAGAGAGTAGGTAGAGAGAGAAATAAGGAATACAAGGATTGACCTGGTAGTACAATATAAATTTAGCTGTTGTGGCCTCCTCATCTCCCCTTATAGCCACACCCACACCTCCAAATCTTTTAGAATAAACTACAAAGCAACTAAATTTAGAATAAACAACAAAATTGGAAAAAATCAGTACAGTTTTTAGGCCAGGGCAGGAGAATTGTTAATGTAGGAGGTAAGAGAGTAGCAAGGCAAGAGAGGGAGGAGGTAGAGAGAGAAATAAGAGGTCAATGTAGAAATGAACCACAAAGCAGCTCAATGTACACATCAACCACAAAGCAGCTCAATGTACACAATAACCACAAAGCACCTATACATACACAAGAACCAGAAAGAACCTAAACGTACACAAGAACCAGAACACACCTAAAATGTACATCTGAACCACAAAACAAGCTAAATATACAACTGAACCTCAAAGAAAGCTAAATGTACACATCAACTACAAAGCAGCTAAAATGTACACATGAACCACAAAGTAGCTAAGTGTACAAATGAGCTACAAACTGAGAATAAATCAGAGCGGGTTTTATACCACTGCAAGAGAATTTTTAATGGGGTCTGCTTAAAGGCAGGAGTGTAGCAAGGACAAGATAGGGAGGAGATAGAGAGAGAAATAAGGAAAATACGCATCGATTTTGTTGTATATTATAAATTTAGCTGTTGTGGCCTCCTCATCTCCCCTTATAGCCACACCCATGCCTCCGGTCACTTTTAGAATGAACTAGAAAGCAACTCAATTTACGATGAACTACCAAGTGCGGGTTAATTATGCCAGCGCAGGAGAATTGTTAATGGGGTATGCTTAAAGGCAGGAGTGTAGCAAGGACAAGAGAGGGAGTAGGTAGAGAGAGAAATAAGGAATACAAGGATTGACCTGGTAGTACAATATAAATTTAGCTGTTGTGGCCTCCTCATCTCCCCTTATAGCCACACCCACACCTCCAAATCTTTTAGAATAAACTACAAAGCAACTAAATTTAGAATAAACAACAAAATTGGAAAAAATCAGTACAGTTTTTAGGCCAGGGCAGGAGAATTGTTAATGTAGGAGGTAAGAGATTAGCAAGGCAAGAGAGGGAGGAGGTAGAGAGAAAAATAAGAGGTCAATGTACACATCAACCACAAAGCAGCTCAATGTACACATCAACCACAAAGCAGCTCAATGTACACAATAACCACAAAGCACCTATACATACACAAGAACCAGAAAGAACCTAAACGTACACAAGAACCAGAACACACCTAAAATGTACATCTGAACCACAAAACAAGCTAAATATACAACTGAACCTCAAAGAAAGCTAAATGTACACATCAACTACAAAGCAGCTAAAATGTACACATGAACCACAAAGCAGCTAAGTGTACAAATGAGCTACAAACTGAGAATAAATCAGAGCGGGTTTTATACCACTGCAAGAGAATTTTTAATGGGGTCTGCTTAAAGGCAGGAGTGTAGCAAGGACAAGAGAGGGAGGAGATAGAGAGAGAAATAAGGAAAATACGCATCGATTTTGTTGTATATTATAAATTTAGCTGTTGTGGCCTCCTCATCTCCCCTTATAGCCACACCCATGCCTCCGATCACTTTTAGAATGAACTACAAAGCAACTCAATTTACGATGAACTACCAAGTGCGGGTTAATTATGCCAGCGCAGGAGAATTGTTAATGGGGTATGCTTAAAGGCAGGAGTGTAGCAAGGACAAGAGAGAGAGTAGGTAGAGAGAGAAATAAGGAATACAAGGATTGACCTGGTAGTACAATATAAATTTAGCTGTTGTGGCCTCCTCATCTCCCCTTATAGCCACACCCACACCTCCAAATCTTTTAGAATAAACTACAAAGCAACTAAATTTAGAATAAACAACAAAATTGGAAAAAATCAGTACAGTTTTTAGGCCAGGGCAGGAGAATTGTTAATGTAGGAGGTAAGAGAGTAGCAAGGCAAGAGAGGGAGGAGGTAGAGAGAGAAATAAGAGGTCAATGTAGAAATGAACCACAAAGCAGCTCAATGTACACATCAACCACAAAGCAGCTCAATGTACACAATAACCACAAAGCACCTATACATACACAAGAACCAGAAAGAACCTAAACGTACACAAGAACCAGAACACACCTAAAATGTACATCTGAACCACAAAACAAGCTAAATATACAACTGAACCTCAAAGAAAGCTAAATGTACACATCAACTACAAAGCAGCTAAAATGTACACATGAACCACAAAGCAGCTAAGTGTACAAATGAGCTACAAACTGAGAATAAATCAGAGCGGGTTTTATACCACTGAAAGAGAATTTTTAATGGGGTCTGCTTAAAGGCAGGAGTGTAGCAAGGACAAGAGAGGGAGGAGATAGAGAGAGAAATAAGGAAAATACGCATCGATTTTGTTGTATATTATAAATTTAGCTGTTGTGGCCTCCTCATCTCCCCTTATAGCCACACCCATGCCTCCGGTCACTTTTAGAATGAACTAGAAAGCAACTCAATTTACGATGAACTACCAAGTGCGGGTTAATTATGCCAGCGCAGGAGAATTGTTAATGGGGTATGCTTAAAGGCAGGAGTGTAGCAAGGACAAGAGAGGGAGTAGGTAGAGAGAGAAATAAGGAATACAAGCATTGACCTGGTAGTACAATATAAATTTAGCTGTTGTGGCCTCCTCATCTCCCCTTATAGCCACACCCACACCTCCAAATCTTTTAGAATAAACTACAAAGCAACTAAATTTAGAATAAACAACAAAATTGGAAAAAATCAGTACAGTTTTTAGGCCAGGGCAGGAGAATTGTTAATGTAGGAGGTAAGAGAGTAGCAAGGCAAGAGAGGGAGGAGGTAGAGAGAGAAATAAGAGGTCAATGTAGAAATGAACCACAAAGCAGCTCAATGTACACATCAACCACAAAGCAGCTCAATGTACACAATAACCACAAAGCACCTATACATACACAAGAACCAGAAAGAACCTAAACGTACACAAGAACCAGAACACACCTAAAATGTACATCTGAACCACAAAACAAGCTAAATATACAACTGAACCTCAAAGAAAGCTAAATGTACACATCAACTACAGAGCAGCTAAAATGTACACATGAACCACAAAGTAGCTAAGTGTACAAATGAGCTACAAACTGAGAATAAATCAGAGCGGGTTTTATACCACTGCAAGAGAATTTTTAATGGGGTCTGCTTAAAGGCAGGAGTGTAGCAAGGACAAGAGAGGGAGGAGATAGAGAGAGAAATAAGGAAAATACGCATCGATTTTGTTGTATATTATAAATTTAGCTGTTGTGGCCTCCTCATCTCCCCTTATAGCCACACCCATGCCTCCGATCACTTTTAGAATGAACTACAAAGCAACTCAATTTACGATGAACTACCAAGTGCGGGTTAATTATGCCAGCGCAGGAGAATTGTTAATGGGGTATGCTTAAAGGCAGGAGTGTAGCAAGGACAAGAGAGGGAGTAGGTAGAGAGAGAAATAAGGAATACAAGGCATTGACCTGGTAGTACAATATAAATTTAGCTGTTGTGGCCTCCTCATCTCCCCTTATAGCCACACCCACACCTCCAAATCTTTTAGAATAAACTACAAAGCAACTAAATTTAGAATAAACAACAAAATTGGAAAAAATCAGTACAGTTTTTAGGCCAGGGCAGGAGAATTGTTAATGTAGGAGGTAAGAGAGTAGCAAGGCAAGAGAGGGAGGAGGTAGAGAGAGAAATAAGAGGTCAATGTAGAAATGAACCACAAAGCAGCTCAATGTACACATCAACCACAAAGCAGCTCAATGTACACAATAACCACAAAGCACCTATACATACACAAGAACCAGAAAGAACCTAAACGTACACAAGAACCAGAACACACCTAAAATGTACATCTGAACCACAAAACAAGCTAAATATACAACTGAACCTCAAAGAAAGCTAAATGTACACATCAACTACAAAGCAGCTAAAATGTACACATGAACCACAAAGTAGCTAAGTGTACAAATGAGCTACAAACTGAGAATAAATCAGAGCGGGTTTTATACCACTGCAAGAGAATTTTTAATGGGGTCTGCTTAAAGGCAGGAGTGTAGCAAGGACAAGAGAGGGAGGAGATAGAGAGAGAAATAAGGAAAATACGCATCGATTTTGTTGTATATTATAAATTTAGCTGTTGTGGCCTCCTCATCTCCCCTTATAGCCACACCCATGCCTCCGATCACTTTTAGAATGAACTACAAAGCAACTCAATTTACGATGAACTACCAAGTGCGGGTTAATTATGCCAGCGCAGGAGAATTGTTAATGGGGTATGCTTAAAGGCAGGAGTGTAGCAAGGACAAGAGAGGGAGTAGGTAGAGAGAGAAATAAGGAATACAAGGATTGACCTGGTAGTACAATATAAATTTAGCTGTTGTGGCCTCCTCATCTCCCCTTATAGCCACACCCACACCTCCAAATCTTTTAGAATAAACTACAAAGCAACTAAATTTAGAATAAACAACAAAATTGGAAAAAATCAGTACAGTTTTTAGGCCAGGGCAGGAGAATTGTTAATGTAGGAGGTAAGAGATTAGCAAGGCAAGAGAGGGAGGAGGTAGAGAGAAAAATAAGAGGTCAATGTACACATCAACCACAAAGCAGCTCAATGTACACATCAACCACAAAGCAGCTCAATGTACACAATAACCACAAAGCACCTATACATACACAAGAACCAGAAAGAACCTAAACGTACACAAGAACCAGAACACACCTAAAATGTACATCTGAACCACAAAACAAGCTAAATATACAACTGAACCTCAAAGAAAGCTAAATGTACACATCAACTACAAATCAGCTAAAATGTACACATGAACCACAAAGTAGCTAAGTGTACAAATGAGCTACAAACTGAGAATAAATCAGAGCGGGTTTTATACCACTGCAAGAGAATTTTTAATGGGGTCTGCTTAAAGGCAGGAGTGTAGCAAGGACAAGAGAGGGAGGAGATAGAGAGAGAAATAAGGAAAATACGCATCGATTTTGTTGTATATTATAAATTTAGCTGTTGTGGCCTCCTCATCTCCCCTTATAGCCACACCCATGCCTCCGATCACTTTTAGAATGAACTACAAAGCAACTCAACTTACGATGAACTACCAAGTGCGGGTTAATTATGCCAGCGCAGGAGAATTGTTAATGGGGTATGCTTAAAGGCAGGAGTGTAGCAAGGACAAGAGAGGGAGTAGGTAGAGAGAGAAATAAGGAATACAAGCCTTGACCTGGTAGTACAATATAAATTTAGCTGTTGTGGCCTCCTCATCTCCCCTTATAGCCACACCCACACCTCCAAATCTTTTAGAATAAACTACAAAGCAACTAAATTTAGAATAAACAACAAAATTGGAAAAAATCAGTACAGTTTTTAGGCCAGGGCAGGAGAATTGTTAATGTAGGAGGTAAGAGAGTAGCAAGGCAAGAGAGGGAGGAGGTAGAGAGAGAAATAAGAGGTCAATGTAGAAATGAACCACAAAGCAGCTCAATGTACACATCAACCACAAAGCAGCTCAATGTACACAATAACCACAAAGCACCTATACATACACAAGAACCAGAAAGAACCTAAACGTACACAAGAACCAGAACACACCTAAAATGTACATCTGAACCACAAAACAAGCTAAATATACAACTGAACCTCAAAGAAAGCTAAATGTACACATCAACTACAGAGCAGCTAAAATGTACACATGAACCACAAAGTAGCTAAGTGTACAAATGAGCTACAAACTGAGAATAAATCAGAGCGGGTTTTATACCACTGAAAGAGAATTTTTAATGGGGTCTGCTTAAAGGCAGGAGTGTAGCAAGGACAAGAGAGGGAGGAGATAGAGAGAGAAATAAGGAAAATACGCATCGATTTTGTTGTATATTATAAATTTAGCTGTTGTGGCCTCCTCATCTCCCCTTATAGCCACACCCATGCCTCCGGTCACTTTTAGAATGAACTAGAAAGCAACTCAATTTACGATGAACTACCAAGTGCGGGTTAATTATGCCAGCGCAGGAGAATTGTTAATGGGGTATGCTTAAAGGCAGGAGTGTAGCAAGGACAAGAGAGGGAGTAGGTAGAGAGAGAAATAAGGAATACAAGGATTGACCTGGTAGTACAATATAAATTTAGCTGTTGTGGCCTCCTCATCTCCCCTTATAGCCACACCCACACCTCCAAATCTTTTAGAATAAACTACAAAGCAACTAAATTTAGAATAAACAACAAAATTGGAAAAAATCAGTACAGTTTTTAGGCCAGGGCAGGAGAATTGTTAATGTAGGAGGTAAGAGAGTAGCAAGGCAAGAGAGGGAGGAGGTAGAGAGAGAAAATAAGAGGTCAATGTAGAAATGAACCACAAAGCAGCTCAATGTACACATCAACCACAAAGCAGCTCAATGTACACAATAACCACAAAGCACCTATACATACACAAGAACCAGAAAGAACCTAAACGTACACAAGAACCAGAACACACCTAAAATGTACATCTGAACCACAAAACAAGCTAAATAAACAACTGAACTTCAAAGAAAGCAAAATGTACACATCAACTACAAAGCAGCTAAAATGTACACATGAACCACAAAGTAGCTAAGTGTACAAATGAGCTACAAACTGAGAATAAATCAGAGCGGGTTTTATACCACTGCAAGAGAATTTTTAATGGGGTCTGCTTAAAGGCAGGAGTGTAGCAAGGACAAGAGAGGGAGGAGATAGAGAGAGAAATAAGGAAAATACGCATCGATTTTGTTGTATATTATAAATTTAGCTGTTGTGGCCTCCTCATCTCCCCTTATAGCCACACCCATGCCTCCGGTCACTTTTAGAATGAACTACAAAGCAACTCAATTTACGATGAACTACCAAGTGCGGGTTAATTATGCCAGCGCAGGAGAATTGTTAATGGGGTATGCTTAAAGGCAGGAGTGTAGCAAGGACAAGAGAGAGAGTAGGTAGAGAGAGAAATAAGGAATACAAGGATTGACCTGGTAGTACAATATAAATTTAGCTGTTGTGGCCTCCTCATCTCCCCTTATAGACACACCCACACCTCCAAATCTTTTAGAATAAACTACAAAGCAACTAAATTTAGAATAAACAACAAAATTGGAAAAAATCAGTACAGTTTTTAGGCCAGGGCAGGAGAATTGTTAATGTAGGAGGTAAGAGATTAGCAAGGCAAGAGAGGGAGGAGGTAGAGAGAAAAATAAGAGGTCAATGTACACATCAACCACAAAGCAGCTCAATGTACACATCAACCACAAAGCAGCTCAATGTACACAATAACCACAAAGCACCTATACATACACAAGAACCAGAAAGAACCTAAACGTACACAAGAACCAGAACACACCTAAAATGTACATCTGAACCACAAAACAAGCTAAATATACAACTGAACCTCAAAGAAAGCTAAATGTACACATCAACTACAAATCAGCTAAAATGTACACATGAACCACAAAGTAGCTAAGTGTACAAATGAGCTACAAACTGAGAATAAATCAGAGCGGGTTTTATACCACTGCAAGAGAATTTTTAATGGGGTCTGCTTAAAGGCAGGAGTGTAGCAAGGACAAGAGAGGGAGGAGATAGAGAGAGAAATAAGGAAAATACGCATCGATTTTGTTGTATATTATAAATTTAGCTGTTGTGGCCTCCTCATCTCCCCTTATAGCCACACCCATGCCTCCGATCACTTTTAGAATGAACTACAAAGCAACTCAATTTACGATGAACTACCAAGTGCGGGTTAATTATGCCAGCGCAGGAGAATTGTTAATGGGGTATGCTTAAAGGCAGGAGTGTAGCAAGGACAAGAGAGGGAGTAGGTAGAGAGAGAAATAAGGAATACAAGGATTGACCTGGTAGTACAATATAAATTTAGCTGTTGTGGCCTCCTCATCTCCCCTTATAGCCACACCCACACCTCCAAATCTTTTAGAATAAACTACAAAGCAACTAAATTTAGAATAAACAACAAAATTGGAAAAAATCAGTACAGTTTTTAGGCCAGGGCAGGAGAATTGTTAATGTAGGAGGTAAGAGAGTAGCAAGGCAAGAGAGGGAGGAGGTAGAGAGAGAAATAAGAGGTCAATGTAGAAATGAACCACAAAGCAGCTCAATGTACACATCAACCACAAAGCAGCTCAATGTACACAATAACCACAAAGAACCTATACATACACAAGAACCAGAAAGAACCTAAACGTACACAAGAACCAGAACACACCTAAAATGTACATCTGAACCACAAAACAAGCTAAATATACAACTGAACCTCAAAGAAAGCTAAATGTACACATCAACTACAAATCAGCTAAAATGTACACATGAACCACAAAGTAGCTAAGTGTACAAATGAGCTACAAACTGAGAATAAATCAGAGCGGGTTTTATACCACTGCAAGAGAATTTTTAATGGGGTCTGCTTAAAGGCAGGAGTGTAGCAAGGACAAGAGAGGGAGGAGATAGAGAGAAATAAGGAAAATACGCATCGATTTTGTTGTATATTATAAATTTAGCTGTTGTGGCCTCCTCATCTCCCCTTATAGCCACACCCATGCCTCCGGTCACTTTTAGAATGAACTAGAAAGCAACTCAATTTACGATGAACTACCAAGTGCGGGTTAATTATGCCAGCGCAGGAGAATTGTTAATGGGGTATGCTTAAAGGCAGGAGTGTAGCAAGGACAAGAGAGAGAGTAGGTAGAGAGAGAAATAAGGAATACAAGGATTGACCTGGTAGTACAATATAAATTTAGCTGTTGTGGCCTCCTCATCTCCCCTTATAGCCACACCCACACCTCCAAATCTTTTAGAATAAACTACAAAGCAACTAAATTTAGAATAAACAACAAAATTGGAAAAAATCAGTACAGTTTTTAGGCCAGGGCAGGAGAATTGTTAATGTAGGAGGTAAGAGATTAGCAAGGCAAGAGAGGGAGGAGGTAGAGAGAAAAATAAGAGGTCAATGTACACATCAACCACAAAGCAGCTCAATGTACACATCAACCACAAAGCAGCTCAATGTACACAATAACCACAAAGCACCTATACATACACAAGAACCAGAAAGAACCTAAACGTACACAAGAACCAGAACACACCTAAAATGTACATCTGAACCACAAAACAAGCTAAATATACAACTGAACCTCAAAGAAAGCTAAATGTACACATCAACTACAAATCAGCTAAAATGTACACATGAACCACAAAGTAGCTAAGTGTACAAATGAGCTACAAACTGAGAATAAATCAGAGCGGGTTTTATACCACTGCAAGAGAATTTTTAATGGGGTCTGCTTAAAGGCAGGAGTGTAGCAAGGACAAGAGAGGGAGGAGATAGAGAGAGAAATAAGGAAAATACGCATCGATTTTGTTGTATATTATAAATTTAGCTGTTGTGGCCTCCTCATCTCCCCTTATAGCCACACCCATGCCTCCGATCACTTTTAGAATGAACTACAAAGCAACTCAATTTACGATGAACTACCAAGTGCGGGTTAATTATGCCAGCGCAGGAGAATTGTTAATGGGGTATGCTTAAAGGCAGGAGTGTAGCAAGGACAAGAGAGGGAGTAGGTAGAGAGAGAAATAAGGAATACAAGGCATTGACCTGGTAGTACAATATAAATTTAGCTGTTGTGGCCTCCTCATCTCCCCTTATAGCCACACCCACACCTCCAAATCTTTTAGAATAAACTACAAAGCAACTAAATTTAGAATAAACAACAAAATTGGAAAAAATCAGTACAGTTTTTAGGCCAGGGCAGGAGAATTGTTAATGTAGGAGGTAAGAGAGTAGCAAGGCAAGAAAGGGAGGAGGTAGAGAGAGAAATAAGAGGTCAATGTAGAAATGAACCACAAAGCAGCTCAATGTACACATCAACCACAAAGCAGCTCAATGTACACAATAACCACAAAGCACCTATACATACACAAGAACCAGAAAGAACCTAAACGTACACAAGAACCAGAACACACCTAAAATGTACATCTGAACCACAAAACAAGCTAAATATACAACTGAACCTCAAAGAAAGCTAAATGTACACATCAACTACAAATCAGCTAAAATGTACACATGAACCACAAAGTAGCTAAGTGTACAAATGAGCTACAAACTGAGAATAAATCAGAGCGGGTTTTATACCACTGAAAGAGAATTTTTAATGGGGTCTGCTTAAAGGCAGGAGTGTAGCAAGGACAAGAGAGGGAGGAGATAGAGAGAGAAATAAGGAAAATACGCATCGATTTTGTTGTATATTATAAATTTAGCTGTTGTGGCCTCCTCATCTCCCCTTATAGCCACACCCATGCCTCCGATCACTTTTAGAATGAACTACAAAGCAACTCAATTTACGATGAACTACCAAGTGCGGGTTAATTATGCCAGCGCAGGAGAATTGTTAATGGGGTATGCTTAAAGGCAGGAGTGTAGCAAGGACAAGAGAGGGAGTAGGTAGAGAGAGAAATAAGGAATACAAGCCTTGACCTGGTAGTACAATATAAATTTAGCTGTTGTGGCCTCCTCATCTCCCCTTATAGCCACACCCACACCTCCAAATCTTTTAGAATAAACTACAAAGCAACTAAATTTAGAATAAACAACAAAATTGGAAAAAATCAGTACAGTTTTTAGGCCAGGGCAGGAGAATTGTTAATGTAGGAGGTAAGAGATTAGCAAGGCAAGAGAGGGAGGAGGTAGAGAGAGAAAATAAGAGGTCAATGTAGAAATGAACCACAAAGCAGCTCAATGTACACATCAACCACAAAGCAGCTCAATGTACACAATAACCACAAAGCACCTATACATACACAAGAACCAGAAAGAACCTAAACGTACACAAGAACCAGAACACACCTAAAATGTACATCTGAACCACAAAACAAGCTAAATATACAACTGAACCTCAAAGAAAGCAAAATGTACACATCAACTACAAAGCAGCTAAAATGTACACATGAACCACAAAGTAGCTAAGTGTACAAATGAGCTACAAACTGAGAATAAATCAGAGCGGGTTTTATACCACTGCAAGAGAATTTTTAATGGGGTCTGCTTAAAGGCAGGAGTGTAGCAAGGACAAGAGAGGGAGGAGATAGAGAGAGAAATAAGGAAAATACGCATCGATTTTGTTGTATATTATAAATTTAGCTGTTGTGGCCTCCTCATCTCCCCTTATAGCCACACCCATGCCTCCGATCACTTTTAGAATGAACTACAAAGCAACTAAATTTAGAATGAACTACAAAGCAACTCAATTTACGATGAACTACCAAGTGCGGGTTAATTATGCCAGCGCAGGAGAATTGTTAATGGGGTATGCTTAAAGGCAGGAGTGTAGCAAGGACAAGAGAGGGAGTAGGTAGAGAGAGAAATAAGGAATACAAGCATTGACCTGGTAGTACAATATAAATTTAGCTGTTGTGGCCTCCTCATCTCCCCTTATAGCCACACCCACACCTCCAAATCTTTTAGAATAAACTACAAAGCAACTAAATTTAGAATAAACAACAAATTTGGAAATAATCAGTAGTTTTTATGCCAGGTAGAGAATTGTTAATGGGTTGTGCTTAAAGGCAGGCGTATAGGAAGATAAGAGAGGGAGTAGGTTGAGAGAAATAAGAGTTCAATGTACAAATGAACCACAAAGCAGTTCGGTCAGCTGCAAGTCCCTGTCACAGCATACGTAGTACAAAAACTTGCCTACCGCCGAACACCCGTGGCTGACTCAGCTGATATTCTGCTATGATCTCCTACACCGCTGATATGCCTTCTGCCTATGCTGCCGGGATAGAAGGGCTACTGCTGGACTGGGGTGAAGGAAGGGGGCCAGGTTCATGGAGTTGGGGGTCAATCAGGGTTTTAGAGGGCTAATCCGGGGTTCGTTTGATGGGGTGCATCTCGGGCAGGAGGGCCTGGGATCCCTCCTGCCCATATTTTAGGGGGGTCACTGTTAGCATGAAGGGTTGGACTCCCTCCTGCAAATATTGTTTCAGGGATGGGAGGTTCACTGTGAGAAGGAGGGGTTTGCTCTCCCTTCTGTCTGTATTGGTTTGAGGTTGGAGTGGATCACAGCAGGAGAGATTGGGCATCTCTCCTGGAGCGAGCGCAATTACCTCTCCCTCCCGAACTGGAATGAACCGCGGCAGGAGAGATTGGGTATCTCTCCTGCCACGGGTCGAGGGAGATGAGGCATCTCTCCTGCCATGATTGTTGCAGTGGGGTGTGGGCAGGTTACCACGGCTGCTGAGCTGATTGCAGCAGCCGCAATCAACTCAGCGGCCCCTTTTTGGTACTTATATCTGTTTTGACTTGGTCTAAGTTAAAACATAAGAACATAACAATGCCTCCGCTGGTTAAGACCTGAGGTCCATCGTGCTCAGCAGTCCACTCACGCGGCAGCCCAACAGGTCCAGGACCTGTGCAGTAATCCTCTATTTATACCCCTCTATCCCCTATTCCAGCAGGAAATTGTCCAATCCTTTCTTGAACCCCAGTACTGTACTCTGCCCTATTACTCACTCTGGAAGTGCATTCCAGGTGTCCACCACACGTTGGGTAAAGAACTTCCTGACATTCATTTTTTTTTTTTTAAGTCAAACGATTTTTATTGATAAAGCAAAATAGATAAATAATATAGTCATAAAACATAACAAAAATACAGAATGCAAAAAAGAAAGAAAGAAAGAAAGAGCAGCAGCACATATCAGCAAATTGAACAATCCAATATACAAGTCAAAGGACCATAGTATGCAATCTAAAGAGATAAATATCAAAAACATGTAGAGGCAAGGTTACATAGGCATCAAATAGGCAGTACTACTGAACAGGAGATGAACAATCAGTGGTCTCGCAATAAGATTTCAATGGAGACCAGATAGAACGAAAAGTGGATTGGGAGCCCCTGCACTCGGCCACTCTAGCTTCATATTTGTAGGCAGACAATACCATGGACCACCATTGAGAGATGGGAATCAGTTTGTGTGATTTCCAGTGGAGCATTACAGTCTTCACGGCCAGACCACAAAGAATGTCAAATAGGATCTCCATATGACGTGGTAGAGGTGGATCAAATATTGCTGAGCGTAGGATGATCATATCATATGACAAAATTGCAGGAGAAGGAATGATGTGACTCACAATATCTCCAACCGTTGACCAGAAACCAGTGACAAAGGAGCAGTCGAATAGTAGGTGCTTAAAAGTTCCAAGAGAAGTGTGACATCTCCAGCATACATTAGAAGAGGTGGGAGTAACTCGTTGTTGTTTGATCGGGGTCCACAAAGACTTGTGCAAAGCAAAATACAAAGATTGTCTGACAGAGGCCGAGCGCAGGGGTCTATTGCATAGTCGCCATACCTGGCTCCATTGACTCTCAGATATAGAAAGAGCTAATTCATGTTCCCATAATTTCTGAATAGGCAACATTATTGTCGGAGTTGCAGACTGAATAGTATGGTAAATCTTAGATATGACATGAGGCTTAGTACTCCATGTTAATAACATAGGAACAATAGGAGAGGAAGCAGTACAGTGAAGTTTTCGTAGGTCTTTCCCAAATAGTGCAAGAAGGCTATGTCTGAGCTGTAAGTATCGGTATGCTTGGCTGGAGGGCAGATCATAAAGGAGTTGTAATTGAGTGAAGGACAACAGAGAGTCCGCCCTTATAAGATCTTTTATATGCCAAATTCCGCACTCAATCCAAATGGACCAGTAGATCATGCGGGAACCAATAGTAAGCTGGGGGTTTCCCCAAATAGGGGAGTAATAAGACAAATAAAGGGGGAACCCCATATCACGTCCAAGACCTAGTAATGCTCTCTGGGAGAGAGAGAGAATCACCCAGTCTCTAAAACATGAAGCTCCCGAGGAGAAACATAACCTGTCTATTGAATGTGGAAGAACCAAGGCTCTTTCAATTTCTCCCCAGTAAGGGAGACCAGCAGCATTTGAGGGCAAAAACCATTTACTAACACCCCGTAAGATCGCCGCAGATGCATATACGGAGAATTGAGGGAAATTTACTCCCCCCAAGTGCCAAGGTTTTTTGAGAGTTGATAGGGCGATACGCGGTGGCTTCCCTTTCCACAGAAATTGGGTCAGAATCTTGTCCATTTTTTTGAAAAAAGCAGGGGGAAACGGGAGTGGGAGCATTTGTAGTACATATAATATTTGGGGAGACATCATCATACGTATGGATTCAAGCCTACCCCACCAGGTCAAGTGTAAGGGGGACCATTGAGAACATAAAGATTGTATTTTGGAAAGTAAGAGCGTGATGTTTAAATTCAAGGTGGTCTGCCACGTGCTGCAAAAACGGATACCCAAATATTTTATATCATTAGGACACCAAGTGAGACCAAAAGGGGATATCATTGACTGAGTGCAGTACTGATTTAAAGGAAGCACTTCAGTTTTATCCCAATTTATGGTATATCCGGATAGAGTACCAAACACCGATAGGAGAGCTAATACAGTCGGCAAAGTAGTTTCAGGATTAGAGACATATAGTAGCACATCGTCCGCAAATGCGGAAAGACGTATCTCGCTGGGACCTACTTTTATACCCTTTATATCAATGGATGTATCTAATCGTCTCAGCAAGGGTTCCAGGGCCAGATTGAATAGGAGCGGCGATAGGGGGCATCCCTGACGGGTTCCCCGAGATAGGGAGAAATATGATGAGATATGACCGTCCACATTCAATCTGGCCCTGGGGTTGGAGTATAGGAGGCTTACCATATCTAGAAAATTATCTCCCAATTGGAACCATCGTAAAGTATAAAATAAATATTTCCATTCCACATAGTCAAACGCCTTTTCGGCATCCAAAGACATCACACATTGAGGAACGGTGTCATTTCGAGCAGCCTGCAGCACATGGCAGAGCACCCTGGAATTGTCAGCCGTAAGTCGGCCCTTAACAAAACCACACTGAGTCGGATGTATAATCAAAGGTAGGACTTTGGCGAGTCTGTCCGCTAAGATTTTGGCATAAATTTTACAATCATAATTAAGTAGGGAGATTGGCCTGTAATTTTTAGGGAGCAAAGGATCTCGTCCAGGTTTAGGAAAGACCACTATATCCGCTTCCGTAAATGTTCCTCTACTAGAGCCCTTGTCAAGAAAGTCTGTATATAACCGGAGAAGCAATGGAGTAACGATGGATTGAAAAGATTTATAAAAGCCCAAAGGGAGGCCATCACCTCCCGGGGCCTTACCTGCACGAAGACCGCCAATGGCTATATTGATATTCGAGGCAGTGATGGGTTGATTAAGTTCTTCGTGTAATTTAGATGGAAACGAAGGAGGCAACAGGTCTTTGAAAAACTCATTAAAGTCACTTTCCGAGGGGGAAACCCCTGATGTGTACAATTTCTCGTAGAAAGAACGAAAATGATTGGTGATGGCAACAGGGTCAGTGATGAGGGAACCCTCTGGTTTAAGAGCA
>NW_022985926.1:0-24284 GCF_902459505.1 Geotrypetes seraphini
GAGTCTTGCAGTTTTTTTCACTCCCGGCCGCCAAGCCAAGAGTCTCGCAGGCTTTTTCACTCCCGGCCACCAAGCCAAGAGTCTCGCAGGTTTTTTCACTCCCGGCACCAAGCCAAGTGTCTCGCAGGTTTTTTCACTCCCGGCCACCAAGCCAAGTGTCTCGCAGGTCTTTTCATTCCCGGCCACCATGCCAAGAGTCTCGCAGGTTTTTTCACTTCTGGCCACCAAGCCAAGAGTCTCGCAGGTTTTTTTACTCCCGGCCACCAAGCCAAGAGTCTCGCAGGTTTTTCTACGCCCGGCCACCAAGCCAAGAGTCTCCCAGGTTGTTTACTCTCGGCCACCAAGCCAAGAGTCTCGCAGGTTTTTTCACTCCGGGCCACCAAGCCAAGAGTATCGCAGGTTTTTTAACTCCCAGCCACCAAGCCAAGAGTCTCCCAGATTTTTTTACTCCCGGCCACCAAGCCAATAGTCTCACAAGTTTTTTCACTCCCGGCCACCAAGCCAAGAGTCTCGCAGGTTTTTTACTCCCGGTCCACCAAGCCATAGAGTCTCTCCAGGTTTTTTCACTCCCGGCCACCAAGGCCAAGAGTCTCGCAGGTTTTTTCACTCCTGGCCACCAAGCCAAGAGTCTCGCAGGTTTTTTTACTCCCGGCCACCAAGCCAAGAGTCTCGCAGGTTTTTTTTACTCCCGGCCACCAAGCCAAGAGTCTCCCAGGTTTTTAACTCACGGCCACCAAGCCAAGAGTCTCGCAGGTTTTTTCACTCCCTGCCACAAAGCCAAGAGTCTCCCAGGATTTTTCACTCCGGCCCACAAGCCAAGAGTCTCGCATGGTTTTTTTCACTCCCGTCCACCAAGCCAAAGAGTCTCGCAGGATTTTTTACTCCCCGGCCACCAAGCCAAGAGTCTCAGCAGGTTTTTGCACTCCTAGGCCACCAAGCCAAGAGTCTCGCAGGTTTTTTCACTCCCAGCCACCAAGTCCAAGAGTCTCGCAGGTTTTTTTACTCTCGGCCACCAAGCCAAGAGTCTTGCAAGTTTTTTTTATTCCTGGCCACCAAGCCAAAAGTCTCGCAGGATTTTTTACTCCCGGCCACCAAGCCAAGAGTCTCGCAGGTTTTTTTTACTCCCGGCCACCAAGCCAAGTGTCTCGCAGGTTTTTTCACTCCCGGCCACCAAGCCAAGTGTCTCGCAGGTCTTTTCACTCCCGGCCACCATGCCAAGAGTCTCGCAGGTTTTTTCACTCCCGGCCACCAAGCCAAGAGTCTCGCAGGTTTTTTTACTCCCGGCCACCAAGCCAAGAGTCTCCCAGGTTGTTTACTCTCGGCCACCAAGCCAAGAGTCTCGCAGGTTTTTTCACTCCGGGCCACCAAGCCAAGAGTCTCGCAGGTTTTTTCACTCCCGGCCACCAAGCCAAGAGTCTCCCAGATTTTTTTTACTCCCGGCCACCAAGCCAAGAGTCTCACAGGTTTTTGCACTCCTGGCCACAAAGCCAAGAGTCTCGCAGGTTTTTTTTACTCCCGGCCACCAAGCCAAGAGTCTCGCAAGTTTTTTTCACTCCCGGCCACCAAGCCAAGAGTCTCGCAGGTTTTTTTCACTCCCGGCCACCAAGCCAAGAGTCTCGCAGGTTTTTTTACTCCCGGCCACCAAGCCAAGTGTCTCACAGGTTTTTTTCACTCCCGGCCACCAAGCCAAGTGTCTCGCAGGTCTTTTCACTCCCGGCCACCATGCCAAGAGTCTCGCAGGTTTTTTCACTCCCTGCCACCAAGCCAAGAGTCTCGCAGGTTTTTTTACTCCCGGCCACCAAGCCAAGAGTCTCGCAGGTTTTTCTACTCCCGGCCACCAAGCCAAGAGTATCCCAGGTTGTTTACTCTCGGCCACCAAGCCAACAGTCTCGCAGGTTTTTTCATTCCCGGCCACCAAGCCAATAGTCTCACAGGTTTTTTTCACCTCCGGCCACCAAGCCAAGAGTCTCACAGGTTTTTTTCACTCCCGGCCACCAAGCCAAGAGTCTCGCAGGTTTTTTTACTCCCGGCCACCAAGCCAAGAGTCTCGCAGGTTTTTTCACTCCCTGCCACCAAGCCAAGAGTCTCACAGGTTTTTTTACTCCCGGCCACCAAGCCAAGAGTCTCCCAGGTTTTTTACTCTCGGCCACCAAGCCAATAGTCTACAGGTTTTTTTCACTCCGGCCACCAAGCCAAGAGTCTCACAGGTTTTTTCACTCCCGGCCACCAAGCCAAGAGTCTCACAGGTTTTTTACTCCCGGCCACCAAGCCAATAGTCTCACAGGTTTTTTCACTCCCGGCCACCAAGCCAAGAGTCTCGCAGGTTTTTTTACTCCCGGCCACCAAGCCAATAGTCTCACAGGTTTTTTCACTCCCAGGCCACCAAGCCAAGAGTCTCGCAGGTTTTTTTCACTCCCGGCCACCAAGCCAAGAGTCTCACAGGTTTTTTTCACTCCCGGCCACCAAGCCAAGAGTCTTCCAGGTTTTTTACTCCCGGCCACCAAGCCAAGAGTCTCGCAGGTTTTTTTACTCCGGCCTCCAAGCCAAGAGTCTTGCAAGTTTTTTTACTCCCGGCCACCAAGCCAAAAGTCTCGCAGGTTTTTTTACTCCGGCCTCCAAGCCAAGAGTCTTGCAGGTTTTTTTCACTCCCGGCCACCAAGCCAAGAGTCTCGCAGGTTTTTTTCACTCCCGGCCACCAAGCCAAGAGTCTCGCAGGTTTTTTCACTCCCGGCACCAAGCCAAGTGTCTCGCAGGTTTTTTCACTCCCGGCCACCAAGCCAAGTGTCTCGCAGGTCTTTTCACTCCCGGCCACCATGCCAAGAGTCTCGCAGGTTTTTTCACTCCTGGCCACCAAGCCAAGAGTCTCGCAGGTTTTTTTACTCCCGGCCACCAAGCCAAGAGTCTCGCAGGTTTTTCTACTCCCGGCCACCAAGCCAAGAGTCTCCCAGGTTGTTTACTCTCGGCCACCAAGCCAAGAGTCTCGCAGGTTTTTTCACTCCCGGCCACCAAGCCAAGAGTCTCGCAGGTTTTTCACTCCCAGCCACCAAGCCAAGAGTCTCCAGATTTTTTTACTCCCGGCCACCAAGCCAATAGTCTCACAGGTTTTTTCACTCCCGGCCACCAAGCCAAGAGTCTCGCAGGTTTTTTTTACTCCCGGCCACCAAGTCAAGAGTCTTACAGGTTTTTTCACTCCCAGCCACCAAGAAAAGAGTCTCGCAGGTTTTTTAACTCCCGGCCACCAAGCCAAGAGTCTCACAGGTTTTTTCACTCCCGACCACCAAGCCAAGAGTCTCGCAGGTTTTTTCACTCCCGGCACCAAGCCAAGTGTCTCGCAGGTTTTTTCACTCCCGGCCACCAAGCCAAGAGTCTCGCAAGTTTTTTCACTCCCGGCACCAAGCCAAGTGTCTCACAGGTTTTTTCACTCCCGGCCACCAAGCCAAGAGTCTCACAGGTTTTTTCACTCCCGGCCACCAAGCCAAGTGTCTCGCAGGTTTTTTTACTCCCGGCCACCAATCCAAGAGTCTCGCATGTTTTTTTACTCCCGGCCACCAAGCCAAGAGTCTCGCAGGTTTTTTCACTCCCGACCACCAAGCCATGAGTCTCGCAGGTTTTTTTACTCCCGGCCACCAAGCCAAGAGTCTCGCAGGTTTTTTTAATCCCGGCCACCAAGCCAAGAGTCTCTAAGGTTTTTTTTACTCCCGGCCACCAAGCCAA
Source organism: Geotrypetes seraphini (assembly GCF_902459505.1). Classification (NCBI taxonomy): domain Eukaryota; kingdom Metazoa; phylum Chordata; class Amphibia; order Gymnophiona; family Dermophiidae; genus Geotrypetes; species Geotrypetes seraphini. The sequence continues at coordinate 3,715 of NW_022985926.1, forward strand.
GAGTCTCCCTGGTTTTTTACTCCCGGCCACCAAGCCTAGAGTCTCGCAGGTTTTTTTACATCCGGCCACCAAGCCAAGAGTCTCCCAGGTTTTTTTACTCCTGGCCACCAAGCCAAACGTCTCGCAGGTTTTTTTACTCCCGGCCACCAAGCCAAGTGTCTCACAGGTTTTTTCACTCCCGGCCACCAAGCCAAGTGTCTCGCAGGTCTTTTCACTCCCGGCCACCATGCCAAGAGTCTCGCAGGTTTTTTCACTCCCTGCCACCAAGCCAAGAAGTCTAGCAGGTTTTTTTACTCCCGGCCTCCAAGCCAAGAGTCTCGCAGGTTTTTCTACTCCCGGCCACCAAGCCAAGAGTATCCCAGGTTGTTTACTCTCGGCCACCAAGCAAACAGTCTCGCAGGTTTATTCATTCCCGGCCACCAAGCCAATAGTCTCACAGGTTTTTTCACCTCCGGCCACCAAGCCAAGAGTCTCACAGGTTTTTTCACTCCCGGCCAACAAGCCAAGAGTCTCGTAGGTTTTTTTACTCCCGGCCACCAAGCCAAGAGTCTCACAGGTTTTTGCACTCCTAGCCACCAAGCCAAGAGTCTCACAGGTTTTTGTACTCCCACAAAGCCAAGAGTCTCCCAGGTTTTTTACTCTCGGCCACCAAGCCAATAGTCTCACAGATTTTTTTACTCCCGGCCACCAAGCCAATAGTCTCACAGGTTTTTTCACCTCCGGCCACCAAGCCAAGAGTCTCACAGGTTTTTTCACTCCCACCAAGCCAAGAGTCTCCCAGGTTTTTTACTCTCGGCCACCAAGCCAATAGTCTCACAGATTTTTTTTACTCCCGGCCACCAAGCCAATAGTCTCACAAGTTTTTTCACTCCCGGCCACCAAGCCAAGAGTCTCGCAGGTTTTTTTACTCCCGGCCACCAAGTCAATAGTTTTACAGGTTTTTTCACTCCCAGCCACCAAGCCAAGAGTCTCGCAGGTTTTTTTACTCTCGGCCACCAAGCCAATAGTCTCACTGATTTTTTTTTACTCCCGGCCACCAAGCCTTGAATCTTCCAGGTTTTTTTACTCCCCGCCACCAAGCCAAGAGTCTCGCAGGTTTTTTTACTCCTGGCCACCAAGCCAAGAGTCTTGTAATTTTTTTTCACTCCCGGCCACCAAGCCAAAATGTCTCGCAGGTTTTTTTACTTCGGCCTCCAAGCCAAGAGTCTTGCAGTTTTTTTCACTCCCGGCCGCCAAGCCAAGAGTCTCGCAGGTTTTTTCACTCCCGGCCACCCAGCCAAGGGTTTCGCAGGTTTTTTCACTCCCGGCACCAAGCCAAGTGTCTCGCAGGTTTTTTCACTCCCGGCCACCAAGCCAAGTGTCTCGCAGGTCTTTTCACTCCCGGCCACCATGCCAAGAGTCTCGCAGGTTTTTTCACTCCCGGCCACCAAGCCAAGAGTCTCGCAGGTTTTTTTTACTCCCGGCCACCAAGCCAAGAGTCTCGCAGGTTTTTCTACTCCCGGCCACCAAGCCAAGAGTCTCCCAGGTTGTTTACTCTCGGCCACCAAGCCAAGAGTCTCGCAGGTTTTTTCACTCCGGGCCACCAAGCCAAGAGTATCGCAGGTTTTTAACTCCCAGCCACCAAGCCAAGAGTCTCCCAGATTTTTTTACTCCCGGCCACCAAGCCAATAGTCTCACAAGTTTTTTCACTCCCGGCCACCAAGCCAAGAGTCTCGCAGGTTTTTTTACTCCCGGCCACCAAGTCAATAGTCTTACAGGTTTTTTCACTCCCAGCCACCAAGAAAAGAGTCTCGCAGGTTTTTTAACTCCCGGCCACCAAGCCAAGAGTCTCACAGGTTTTTTCACTCCCGACCACCAAGCCAAGAGTCTCGTAAGTTTTTTCACTCCCGGCACCAAGCCAAGTGTCTCGCAGGTTTTTTCACTCCGGCCACCAAGCCAAGAGTCTCGCAAGTTTTTTCACTCCCGGCACCAAGCCAAGTGTCTCACAGGTTTTTTCACTCCCGGTCACCAAGCCAAGAGTCTCACAGGTTTTTTCACTCCCGGCCACCAAGCCAAGTGTCTTGCAGATTTTTTTACTCCCGGCCACCAATCCAAGAGTCTCGCATGTTTTTTTACTCCCGGCCACCAAGCCAAGAGTCTCGCAGGTTTTTTCACCCCCGACCACCAAGCCATGAGTCTCGCAGGTTTTTTTACTCCCGGCCACCAAGCCAAGAGTCTGACAGGTTTTTTTAATCCCGGCCACCAAGCCAAGAGTCTCTAAGGTTTTTTTTTACTCCCGGCCACCAAGCCAAGAGTCTCCCTGGTTTTTAACTCCCGGCCACCAAGCCTAGAGTCTCGCAGGTTTTTTTACATCCGGCCACCAAGCCAAGAGTCTCCCAGGTTTTTTTTACTCCTGGCCACCAAGCCAAACGTCTCGCAGGTTTTTTTACTCCCGGCCACCAAGCCAAGTGTCTCACAGGTTTTTTCACTCCCGGCCACTAAGCCAAGTGTCTCGCAGGTCTTTTCACTCCCGGCCACCATGCCAAGAGTCTCGCAGGTTTTTTCACTCCCTGCCACCAAGCCAAGAATCTAGCAGGTTTTTTTACTCCCGGCCTCCAAGCCAAGAGTCTCGCAGGTTTTTCTACTCCCGGCCACCAAGCCAAGAGTATCCCAGGTTGTTTACTCTCGGCCACCAAGCAAACAGTCTCGCAGGTTTATTCATTCCCGGCCACCAAGCCAATAGTCTCACAGGTTTTTTCACCTCCGGCCACCAAGCCAAGAGTCTCACAGGTTTTTTCACTCCCGGCCAACAAGCCAAGAGTCTCCCAGGTTTTTTACTCCCGGCCACCAAGCCAAGAGTCTCACAGGTTTTTGCACTCCTAGCCACCAAGCCAAGAGTCTCACAGGTTTTTGTACTCCCACAAAGCCAAGAGTCTCCCAGGTTTTTTACTCTCGGCCACCAAGCCAATAGTCTACAGATTTTTTTACTCCCGGCCACCAAGCCAATAGTCTCACAGGTTTTTTCACCTCCGGCCACCAAGCCAAGAGTCTCACAGGTGTTTTCACTCCCACCAAGCCAAGAGTCTCCCAGGTTTTTTACTCTCGGCCACCAAGCCAATAGTCTCACAGATTTTTTTTACTCCAGGCCACCAAGCCAATAGTCTCACAAGTTTTTTCACTCCCGGCCACCAAGCCAAGAGTCTCGCAGGTTTTTTTACTCCCGGCCACCAAGTCAATAGTCTTACAGGTTTTTTCACTCCCAGCCACCAAGCCAAGAGTCTCGCAGGTTTTTTTACTCTCGGCCACCAAGCCAATAGTCTCACTGATTTTTTTTTACTCCCGGCCACCAAGCCTTGAATCTTCCAGGTTATTTTACTCCCCGCCACCAAGCCAAGAGTCTCGCAGGTTTTTTTACTCTGGCCTCCAAGCCAAGAGTCTTGTAATTTTTTTTACTCCCGGCCACCAAGCCAAAATTCTCGCAGGTTTTTTTACTTCGGCCTCCAAGCCAAGAGTCTTGCAGTTTTTTTCACTCCCGGCCGCCAAGCCAAGAGTCTCGCAGGCTTTTTCACTCCCGGCCACCAAGCCAAGAGTCTCGCAGGTTTTTTCACTCCCGGCACCAAGCCAAGTGTCTCGCAGGTTTTTTCACTCCCGGCCACCAAGCCAAGTGTCTCGCAGGTCTTTTCATTCCCGGCCACCATGCCAAGAGTCTCGCAGGTTTTTTCACTTCTGGCCACCAAGCCAAGAGTCTCGCAGGTTTTTTTTACTCCCGGCCACCAAGCCAAGAGTCTCGCAGGTTTTTCTACGCCCGGCCACCAAGCCAAGAGTCTCCCAGGTTGTTTACTCTCGGCCACCAAGCCAAGAGTCTCGCAGGTTTTTTCACTCCGGGCCACCAAGCCAAGAGTATCGCAGGTTTTTTAACTCCAGCCACCAAGCCAAGAGTCTCCCAGATTTTTTTACTCCCGGCCACCAAGCCAATAGTCTCACAAGTTTTTTCACTCCCGGCCACCAAGCCAAGAGTCTCGCAGGTTTTTTTACTCCCGGCCACCAAGTCAATAGTCTTACAGGTTTTTTCACTCCCAGCCACCAAGAAAAGAGTCTCGCAGGTTTTTTAACTCCCGGCCACCAAGCCAAGAGTCTCGCAGGTTTTTTTACTCCCAGAAACCAAGCCAAGACTCTCGCTGGTTTTTTCACTCCCGGCCACCAAGCCAAGAGTCTCCCAGATTTTTTTACTCACGGCCACTAAGCAAAGAGTCTCGCAGGTTTTTTTCACTCCCGGACACTAAGGCAAGAGTCTTGAGGGTTTTTTCACTCCAGGTCACAATGCCAAGAGTCTCGCAGATTTTTTTACTCCCGTCCACCAAGCCAAAAGTCTCACAGGTTTTTTCACTCCCGGCCACCAAGCCAAGAGTCTCGCAGGTTTTTGCACTCCAGGCAACCAATCCAAGAGTCTCGCAGGTTTTTTACTCCCAGCCACCAAGCCAAGAGTCTCGCAGGTTTTTTTACTCTGGCCTCCAAGCCAAGAGTCTTGCAATTTTTTTTTACTCCCGGCCACCAAGCCAAAAGTCTCGCAGGATTTTTTACTCCGGCCTCCAAGCCAAGAGTCTCGCAGGCTTTTTCACTCCCGGCCACCAAGCCAAGAGTCTCGCAGGTTTTTTCACTCCCGGCACCAAGCCAAGTGTCTCGCAGGTTTTTTCACTCCCGGCCACCATGCCAAGAGTCTCGCAGGTTTTTTCACTTCCGGCCACCAAGCCAAGAGTCACGCAGGTTTTTTTACTCCCGGCCACCAAGCCAAGAGTCTCCCAGGTTGTTTACTCTCGGCCACCAAGCCAAGAGTCTCGCAGGTTTTTTTCACTCCGGGCCACCAAGCCAAGAGTATCGCAGGTTTTTAACTCCCGGCCACCAAGCCAAGAGTCTCCCAGATTTTTTTACTCCCGGCCACCAAGCCAAGAGTCTCACAGGTTTTTGCACTCCTGGCCAAAAAGCCAAGAGTCTCACAGGTTTTTGCACTCCCACCAAGCCAAGAGTCTCCCAGTTTTTTTACTCTCGGCCACCAAGCCAATAGTCTCACTGATTTTTTTTACTCCCGGCCACCAAGCCTTGAATCTTCCAGGTTATTTTACTCCCCGCCACCAAGCCAAGAGTCTCGCAGGTTTTTTTACTCTGGCCTCCAAGCCAAGAGTCTTGTAATTTTTTTTACTCCCGGCCACCAAGCCAAATTTCTCGCAGGTTTTTTTACTCCGGCCTCCAAGCCAAGAGTCTTGAAGTTTTTTTCACTCCCGGCCGCCAAGCCAAGAGTCTCGCAGGCTTTTTCACTCCCGGCCACCAAGCCAAGAGTCTCGCAGGTTTTTTCACTCCCGGCCACCAAGCCAAGTGTCTCGCAGGTTTTTTCACTCCCGGCCACCAAGCCAAGTGTCTCGCAGGTCTTTTCACTCCCGGCCACCATGCCAAGAGTCTCGCAGGTTTTTTTACTCCCGGCCACCAAGCCAAGAGTCTCGCAGGTTTTTTCTACTCCCGGCCACCAAGCCAAGAGTCTCCCAGGTTGTTTTACTCTCGGCCACCAAGCCAAGAGTCTCGCAGGTTTTTTTCACTCCGGCCACCAAGCCAAGAGTCTCGCAGGTTTTTTTAACTCCCGGCCACCAAGCCAAGAGTCTCCAGGTTTTTTTACTCCCGGCCACCAAGCCAAGAGTCTCACAGGTTTTTTTCACTCCTGGCCACCAAGCCAAGAGTCTCACAGGTTTTTGCACTCCCGGCACCAAGCCAAGAATCACCCAGGTTTTTTACTCCGGCCACCAAGCCAAGAGTCTCACAGGTTTTTTCACTCCCGGCCACCAAGCCAAGAGTCTCACAGGTTTTTTTCACTCCCGGCCACCAAGCCAAGAGTCTTGCAGGTTTTTTTACTCCCGGCCACCAAGCCAAGAGTCTCGCAGGTTTTTTCACTCCCGGCACCAAGCCAAGAGTCTCACAGGTTTTTTCACTCCGGCCACCAAGCCAAGAGTCTCGCAGGTTTTTTTACTCCCGGCCACCAAGCCAAGAGTCTCACAGGTTTTTTTACTCCCGGCCACCAAGCCAAGAGTCTCACAGGTTTTTTCACTCCTGGCCACCAAGCCAAGAGTCTCACAGGTTTTTTCACTCCCGGCCACCAAGCCAAGAGTCTCGCAGGTTTTTTTCACTCCCGGCCACCAAGCCAAGAGTCTCGCATGTTTTTTCACTCCCGGCCACCAAGCCAAGAGTCTCGCAGGTTTTTTTACTCCCGGCCACCAAGCCAAGAGTCTCACCAGGTTTTTTTTACTCCCTGGCCACCAAGCCAAGAGTCTCACAGGTTTTTTTACTCCCGGTCACCAAGCCAAGAGTCTCGCAGGTTTTTTTCACTCCCGGCCACCAAGCCAAGAGTCTCGCAGGTTTTTTCACTCCCGGCCACCAAGCCAAGAGTCTCGCAGGTTTTTTCACTCCCGGCACCAAGCCAAGTGTCTCGCAGGTTTTTTCACTCCCGGCCACCAAGCCAAGAGTCTCGCAGGTTTTTTTCACTCCCGGCCACCAAGCCAAGAGTCTCGCAGGTTTTTTCACTCCGGCCACCAAGCCAAGAGTCTCGCAGGTTTTTTTACTCCCGGCCACCAAGCCAAGAGTCTCGCAGGTTTTTTTTACTCCCGGCCACCAAGCCAAGAGTCTCCCAGGTTTTTTTACTCTCGGCCACCAAGCCAAGAGTCTCGCAGGTTTTTTCACTCCCGGCCACCAAGCCAAGAGTCTCCCAGGTTTTTTTACTCCCGGCCACCAAGCCAAGAGTCTCGCAGGTTTTTTTCACTCCCGGCCACCAAGCCAAGAGTCTCGCAGGTTTTTTTTACTCCCGGCCACCAAGCCAAAAGTCTCACAGGTTTTTTCACTCCCGACCACCAAGCCAAGAGTCTCGCAGGTTTTTTTAACTCCCGGCCACCAAGCCAAGAGTCTCACAGGTTTTTTCACTCCCGACCACCAAGCCAAGAGTCTCGCAAGTTTTTTCACTCCCGGCACCAAGCCAAGTGTCTCGCAGGTTTTTTCACTCCGGCCACCAAGCCAAGAGTCTCGCAAGTTTTTTCACTCCCGGCACCAAGCCAAGTGTCTCACAGGTTTTTTCACTCCCGGTCACCAAGCCAAGAGTCTCACAGGTTTTTTCACTCCCGGCCACCAAGCCAAGTGTCTCGCAGGTTTTTTTTACTCCCGGCCACCAATCCAAGAGTCTCGCATGTTTTTTTACTCCCGGCCACCAAGCCAAGAGTCTCGCAGGTTTTTTCACCCCCGACCACCAAGCCAATAGTCTCGCAGGTTTTTTTACTCCCGGCCACCAAGCCAAGAGTCTCGCAGGTTTTTTTACTCCCGGCCACCAAGCCAAGAGTCTCTAAGGTTTTTTTTTACTCCCGGCCACCAAGCCAAGAGTCTCCCTGGTTTTTTACTCCCGGCCACCAAGCCTAGAGTCTCGCAGGTTTTTTTACTCCCGGCCACCAAGCCAAGAGTCTCCCAGGTTTTTTTACTCCTGGCCACCAAGCCAAGAGTCTCGCAGGTTTTTTTACTCCCGGCCACCAAGCCAAGTGTCTCACAGGTTTTTTCACTCCCGGCCACCAAGCCAAGTGTCTCGCAGGTTTTTTTCACTCCCGGCCACCATGCCAAGAGTCTCGCAGGTTTTTTCACTCCCTGCCACCAAGCCAAGAGTCTCGCAGGTTTTTTTACTCCCGGCCACCAAGCCAAGAGTCTCGCAGGTTTTTCTACTCCCGGCCACCAAGCCAAGAGTATCCCAGGTTGTTTACTCTCGGCCACCAAGCAAACAGTCTCGCAGGTTTTTTCATTCCCGGCCACCAAGCCAATAGTCTCACAGGTTTTTTCACCTCCGGCCATCAAGCCAAGAGTCTCACAGGTTTTTTTCACTCCCGGCCAACAAGCCAATAGTCTCGTAGGTTTTTTTACTCCCGGCCACCAAGCCAAGAGTCTCACAGGTTTTTGCACTCCTAGCCACCAAGCCAAGAGTCTCCCAGGTTTTTGTACTCCCACAAAGCCAAGAGTCTCCCAGGTTTTTTACTCTCGGCCACCAAGCCAATAGTCTACAGATTTTTTTTACTGCCGGCCACCAAGCCAAGAGTCTCACAGGTTTTTTCACCTCCGGCCACCAAGCCAAGAGTCTCACAGATGTTTTCACTCCCACCAAGCCAAGAGTCTCCCAGGTTTTTTACTCTCGGCCACCAAGCCAATAGTCTCACAGATTTTTTTTACTCCAGGCCACCAAGCCAATAGTCTCACAAGTTTTTTCACTCCCGGCCACCAAGCCAAGAGTCTCGCAGGTTTTTTTACTCCCGGCCACCAAGTCAATAGTCTTACAGGTTTTTTCACTCCCAGCCACCAAGAAAAGAGTCTCGCAGGTTTTTTAACTCCCAGCCACCAAGCCAAGAGTCTCGCAGGTTTTTTTACTCCCAGAAACCAAGCCAAGACTCTCGCTGGTTTTTTCACTCCCGGCCACCAAGCCAAGAGTCTCCCAGATTTTTTTACTCCCGGCCACTAAGCAAAGAGTCTCGCAGGTTTTTTCACTCCCGGACACTAAGGCAAGAGTCTTGAGGGTTTTTTCACTCCAGGTCACCATGCCAAGAGTCTCGCAGATTTTTTTACTCCCGTCCACCAAGCCAAAAGTCTCACAGGTTTTTTCACTCCCGGCCACCAAGCCAAGAGTCTCGCAGGTTTTTGCACTCCAGGCAACCAATCCAAGAGTCTCGCAGGTTTTTTACTCCCAGCCACCAAGCCAAGAGTCTCGCAGGTTTTTTTACTCTGGCCTCCAAGCCAAGAGTCTTGCAATTTTTTTTTACTCCCGGCCACCAAGCCAAGAGTCTCGCAGGTTTTTTTACTCCGGCCACCAAGCCAAGAGTCTCGCAGGTTTTTTCACTCCCGGCCACCAAGCCAAGAGTCTCGCAGGATTTTTTCACTCCCGGCCACCAAGCCAATAGTCTCGCAGGTTTTTTCACTCCCGGCCACCAAGCCAAGAGTCTCGCAGGTTTTTTTACTCCCGGCCACCAAGCCAAGAGTCTCGCAGGTTTTTTTACTCCCGGCCACCAAGCCAAGAGTCTCGCAGGTTGTTTTACTCTCCGGCCACCAAGCCAAGAGTCTCGCAGGTTTTTTACTCCCGGCCACCAAGCCAAGAGTCTCGCAGGTTTTTTTACTCCCGGCCACCAAGCCAATAGTCTCACAGGTTTTTTTCACTCCCGGCCACCAAGCCAAGAGTCTCACAGGTTTTTTCACTCCGGCCACCAAGCCAAGAGTCTCGCAGGTTTTTTTACTCCCGGCCACCAAGCCAATAGTCTCACAGATTTTTTTTACTCCCGGCCACCAAGCCAATAGTCTCACAGGTTTTTTTCACTCCCGGCCACCAAGCCAAGAGTCTCGCAGTTTTTTCACTCCCGGCCACCAAGCCAAGAGTCTCGCAGGTTTTTTTTACTCCCGGCCACCAAGCAAAAAGTCTCACAGGTTTTTTCACTCCCGGCCACCAAGCCAAGAGTCTCTCAGGTTTTTTTACTCCCGGCCACCAAGCCAAGAGTCTCACAGATTTTTGCACTCCTGGCCACCAAGCCAAGAGTCTCACAGGTTTTTGCACTCCCACAAAGCCAAGAGACTTCAGGTTTTATTACTCTCGGCCACCAAGCCAAGAGTCTCGCAGGTTTTTTTACTCCCGGCCACCAAGCCAAGAGTCTCGCAGGTTTTTTCACTCCCGACCATCAAGCCAAGAGTCTCCCAGGTTTTTTTACTCCCGGCCACCAAAGCCAAGAGTCTCACAGATTTTTGCACTCCTAGCCACCAAGCCAAGAGTCTCGCAGGTTTTTTCACTCCCTGCCACCAAGCCAAGAGTCTCGCAGGTTTTTTTACTCCCGGCCACCAAGCCAAGTGTCTCGCAGGTTTTTTCACTCCCGACCACCAAGCCAAGTGTCTCGCAGGTCTTTTCACTCCCGGCCACCATGCCAAGAGTCTCGCAGGTTTTTTTCACTCCCTGCCACCAAGCCAAGAGTCTCGCAGGTTTTTTTACTCCCGGCCACCAAGCCAAGAGTCTCGCAGGTTTTTCTACTCCCGGCCACCAAGCCAAGAGTCTCCCAGGTTGTTTACTCTCGGCCACCAAGCCAAGAGTCTCGCAGGTTTTTTCATTCCCGGCCACCAAGCCAATAGTCTCACAGGTTTTTTCACCTCCGGCCACCAAGCCAAGAGTCTCACAGGTTTTTTCACTCCCGGCCACCAAGCCAAGAGTCTCGCAGGTTTTTTTATTCCCGGCCACCAAGCCAAGAGTCTCACAGGTTTTTGCACTCCTGGCCACCAAGCCAAGAGTCTCACAGGTTTTTTCCCCTGCCCACCAAGCCAAGAGTCTCGCAGGTTTTTTCTACTCCTGCACCAAGCCAAGTGTCTAGCAGGTTTTTTTACTCTCGGCCACCAAGCCAAGAGTCTCGCAGGTTTTTTCATCTCCGGCCACCAGCAAGTAGTCTCGCAGGTTTTTTCACTCCTGGCCACCAAGCCAAGAGTCTCACAGGTTTTTTTCACTCCCGGCCACCAAGCCAAGAGTCTCCCAGGTTTTTTACTCTCGGCCACCAAGCCAAGAGTCTCACAGGTTTTTTTACTCCTCGGCCACCAAGCCAAGAGTCTCGCAGGTTTTTTCACTTCCGGCCACCAAGCCAATAGTCTCACAGGTTTTTTCACTCCCGGCCACCAAGCCAAGAGTCTCACAGGGTTTTTTCACTCCCGGCCTCCAGCCAAGAGTCTCGCAGGTTTTTCTACTTCCGGCCACCAAGCCAAGAGTCTCACAGGTTTTTGCACTCCTGGCCACCAAGCCAAGAGTCTCGCAGGTTTTTTTACTCCCGGCCACCAAGCCAAGAGTCTCGCAGGTTTTTTACTCCCGGCCACCAAGCCAAGAGTCTCGCAGGTTTTTTTCACTCCCGGCCACCAAGCCAAGAGTCTCGCAGGTTTTTTTACTCCCGGCCACCAAGCCAAGAGTCTCGCAGGTTTTTTTACTCCCGGCCACCAAGCCAAGAGTCTCGCAGGTTTTTTCACTCCCGACCACCAAGCCAAGAGTCTCCCAGGTTTTTTACTCTCGGCCACCAAGCCAAAGTCTCACAGGTTTTTTTACTCCCGGCCACCAAGCCATGAGTCTCGCAGGTTTTTTTACTCCCGGCCACCAAGCCAAGAGTCTCGCAGGTTTTTTTACTCCCGGCCACCAAGCCAAGAGTCTCCCAGGTTTTTTTTACTCCGGCCACCAAGCCAAGAGTCTCGCAGGTTTTTTACTCCCGGCCACCAAGCCAAGAGTCTCGCAGGTTTTTTTACTCCCGGCCACCAAGCCAAGAGTCTCCCAGGTTTTTTTTACTCCTGGCCACCAAGGCTAAAGTCTCGCAGGTTTTTTTACTCCCGGCCACCAAGCCAAGAGTCTTGCAGTTTTTTCACTCCCGGCCACCAAGCCAAGAGTCTCGCAGGTTTTTTTACTCTGGCCTCCAAGCCAAGAGTCTTGCAATTTTTTTTACTCCCGGCCACCAAGCCAAAAGTCTCGCAGGTTTTTTTACTTCGGCCTCCAAGCCAAGAGTCTCACAGGCTTTTTCACTCCCGGCCGCCAAGCAAAGAGTCTCGCAGGCTTTTTCACTCCCGGCCACCAAGCCAAGAGTCATAGAAACATAGAAACATAGAAATCGACGGCAGATAAGGGCCAAGGCCCATCCAGTCTGCCCACCCTAATGACCCTCCCCTGCCTTTACTTTGCGAATAGAACCCACGTGTCGATCCCATTTGGTCTTAAAATCAGGCACGCTGTTGGCCTCAATCACCTGAAGTGGAAGACCATTCCAGCGATCCACCACCCTTTCGGTGAAAAAGAATTTCCTGGTGTCACCGTGCAGTTTCCCGCCTCTGATTTTCCACGGGTGTCCTCTTGTTGCCGTGGGACCCCTGAAAAAGAAGATATCTTCTTCTACCTCGATGCGGCCCGTGAGATACTTGAACGTCTCGATCATGTCTCCCCTCTCCCTGCGCTCCTCTAGCGAATATAACTGTAATTTATCTAACCGTTCTTCGTAAGGGAGATCCTTCAGTCCCGAGACCATCCAGGTGGCCATTCTCTGGACCGATTCCAGCCTCAGCACATCCTTACGGTAATGTGGCCTCCAGAATTGCACGCAGTATTCCAGGTGCGGTCTCACCATGGATCTATACAAAGGCATAATGACTTCGGGCTTACGGCTGACGAAACCCCTGCGTATGCAACCTATGATTTGTCTTGCCTTGGAAGAAGCTTGCTCCACTTGATTGGCAGCCTTCATGTCCTCACTGACGATCACCCCTAAGTCTCGTTCTGCAACTGTTCTTGTTAGGATCTCGCCATTAAGGGTATAAGTCCTGCATGGATTTTGGGTACCCAGGTGCATAACTTTGCATTTTTTGGCATTGAAGCTGAGCTGCCATGTCTTAGACCAGCTCTCTAGTAAGAGTAGATCATGCATCATATTGTCGGGCATTGAATTTTTATCTATTGTGCTTTTGCCCACTACATTGCTTAGTTTGGCGTCATCGGCAAATAATGTTATCTTACCTCGGAGCCCTTCTGCCAAGTCCCTTATAATGATATTGAATAGTATTGGGCCCAAGACAGAGCCCTGGGGTACTCCACTGATCACCTCCGTCATTTCAGAGGGGGTTCCATTCACCATTACCCTTTGAACCCTACCTCCAAGCCAGTTCCCAACCCACTTCGTCAATGCTTACAGGCAGCGAGGGCAGAGCAGGAGATCAAAAGGAGGCGCTGGGAGTCTCAGCAGCAGCGTGCTGAGACTCGGGGAACCAGCGAAGGCGAGCGGCAAACCTTTCATCGAGTCGGGGTAGGCGAGAGTAGCTCCGCCCACCCCCACCGCATCAGCAGTAGGCGCCCGGGCCCCCCTCCTTAAAAGGAGGCGAGCCGACGGTCCAGCCACTGCTTACAGGCAGCGAGGGCAGAGCAGGAGATCAAAAGGAGGCGCTGGGAGTCTCAGCAGCAGCGTGCTGAGACTCGGGGAACCAGCGAAGGCGAGCGGCAAACCTTTCATCGAGTCGGGGTAGGCGAGAGTAGCTCCGCCCACCCCCACCGCGTCAGCAGTAGGCGCCCGGGCCCCCCTCCTTAAAAGGAGGCGAGCCGACGGTCCAGCCACTGCTTACAGGCAGCGAGGGCAGAGCAGGAGATCAAAAGGAGGCGCTGGGAGTCTCAGCAGCAGCGTGCTGAGACTCGGGGAACCAGCGAAGGCGAGCGGCAAACCTTTCATCGAGTCGGGGTAGGCGAGAGTAGCTCCGCCCACCCCCACCGCGTCAGCAGTAGGCGCCCGGGCCCCCCTCCTTAAAAGGAGGCGAGCCGACGGTCCAGCCACTGCTTACAGGCAGCGAGGGCAGAGCAGGAGATCAAAAGGAGGCGCTGGGAGTCTCAGCAGCAGCGTGCTGAGACTCGGGGAACCAGCGAAGGCGAGCGGCAAACCTTTCATCGAGTCGGGGTAGGCGAGAGTAGCTCCGCCCACCCCCACCGCGTCAGCAGTAGGCGCCCGGGCCCCCCTCCTTAAAAGGAGGCGAGCCGACGGTCCAGCCACTGCTTACAGGCAGCGAGGGCAGAGCAGGAGATCAAAAGGAGGCGCTGGGAGTCTCAGCAGCAGCGTGCTGAGACTCGGGGAACCAGCGAAGGCGAGCGGCAAACCTTTCATCGAGTCGGGGTAGGCGAGAGTAGCTCCGCCCACCCCCACCGCGTCAGCAGTAGGCGCCCGGGCCCCCCTCCTTAAAAGGAGGCGAGCCAAAAGCGCCTTTGCGAAGGGCCTTGAGAAGGGCCTCTAATAGGCCGAATCCATACTCTAAACTCTTTATAAAAAAAAAAAAAAAAAAAAAATTATAACACTTCTTTCACACTCTAAACTCTTATACACACTCACTCTCTCCACATACGCTTTTCTTACACACTCTCATCCAGGCAGATAGTCTTCTCCTGACACTCTCTATTCTCTCTCCAACTCCCTATTCTCATTACTTTTCTATTTTACACCTAATCTCTCTACCTTTGGATATGGCAGGGAGGACGCGGAGTACCAAGACTACCATCCAGTTCATCACACCAACGTCCGGCGGGATCCAGGGGATGGTGCAGAAGGAGGAGGGTGGCACTGGACAGTGGGCAGAGGTTGCTGTGCAGACCGAGACCGCCCCCCCAAACCACGCTACAGTTTCTACTCAGACAGAGGAGATGGAGCAGCTGAACAAAGACATCCTACAGGAACTATGGAGCCTCAGGGAGGAGGTGCAGCGCTTAAGGAGCATCAGGGAGGACGAGGCCTACATCGATGGAGCCATCAAGGAGGTTTCCCATTTGGCAGAGCTGACCCACGATAGATCCATCCTCGAGACACCCAAGTCTCCAGTTATAAATTCCACGATAGGGGTGCAAGAAATGATAGGGGATGCCGGTCCCTGGCAACTGGTAACCTCCTCCACGGGAAAACGGAGAAACCCCACCCCCCCTTTTCTCACTTCCCTTTTCTTCTTTTTGTCCCAAACAGGGTAGCTCACCACAACTCAGCCTGAAAAACAGATACCACGTCTTGCAGGACATTACTACCGAGGAGGTAGCGGAAGAGGCTCAGGAAGACACCCAGCGCACAACTTGGACTCCAAAGCACGCTGATCAGCCCCCCCGGAAGGAACGCAGAGTGGTAGTCATTGGGGACTCCATGCTGCGAGGAACCGAGGGTCCAATTTGCAGACCAGATTTGCAGTCAAGGGAGGTCTGCTGTCTCCCTGGAGCCAGGATTCGTGACGTCACCACCTGTCTCGACAAACTACTAAAACCTAATGACCATTTCCCTATGCTTCTTATCCATGTAGGTACAAACGACACTGCAAGGAACACCTCAGAGAACATACCCGATGACTTCAGAGCCCTGGGTAGGAAGCTGAAGCAAACAGGTGCACAGGTGGTCTTCTCATCCATCCTCCCAGTTAGAGACAGAGGAAGAGCCAGGGAAGAACGCATCCAACGTACCAACGAGTGGCTTCGCAACTGGTGCATAGAGATGAACTTTGGATTCCTGGACCATGGAAAGGCACTCCAGGGACTGCAGGGACCAGACGGACTTCACCTGACCAGAAGAGGTAAAAACGTACTTGGACACCGTCTAGCCCGCCTACTTCGCAGGGCTTTAAACTAGGTAAGTTGGGGGAGGGTATCCACTCACATTCCAGAGCAGTAAGGAATCATCCTATGGAGGCGAGACACAACCGCCCTTCTGAGTCCAAGGTAAGCACCCATAATACGCATGACAGCCCTAGCAAACACAAGGGATGGAGGGCCATGTATGTCAATGCACACAGTTTAGGCAATAAAATTCTGCAATTGGAGACCGAGATAGTGAATGCCGACCTAGATGTGGTGGCGATATCCGAGACCTGGTTCACGGACTCTCATGGGTGGGATATGGCTATACCGGGTTACAATTTACTTCGTCGAGACAGAGAGGTTAGGGTAGGCGGAGGGGTAGCGCTATACATTAAAGAAGGCATCAAAACCACCAGAATCACGGACGTTAAGTACACCGGGGAATCCCTCTGGGTGAACCTGGCCAGAGGGAGAGAAAAATGCCTGTATCTTGGTGTGGTATATAGACCTCCAAGACAACCGGAAGACAAGGACACGGAACTAATCGAAGACATAGAAAATATCGCTCTACGGGGGGACGTTGTACTAATGGGAGACTTCAATATGCCGGACGTAGACTGGAGCATACCTTCAGCAACAACCAGCGGCAGCAAGAGGCTATTAGCCTCCATAAGAGGAGCACGCCTCAATCAAATGGTAATGGAGCCCACTAGGGCCCAAACGATCCTTGACCTAGTACTCACCAATGGGGAAAGCGTCTCAGAAGTCTTCGTGGGAGATAAGCTAGCCTCCAGCGATCATAACATGGTATGGTTCCACCTGAGGAAAGGTTTCTATAGATCAAACACTAAAACAAAGGTACTCAACTTCCGAGGAACAGACTTTGCACGCATGGGAGTCTTCGTCCATCAGGCGCTCCAGGCCCAAACTGAGACAGGGAATGTGGAGGATATGTGGTCATCCCTGAAATCTGTCATACACGAGGCAACCGGCCGTTACATAAAATCATCACACAAACGGCGAAGAAAAGAAAAACCCCAGTGGTTCACCGCAGAGATCTCGCGTCTCGTTAAGGAGAAGAAAAACGCATTTGCTTCCTTCAAATGCACGGGGAAAAGCGAAGATCAACTGCTACACAGGATCAAGTCCACAGAGGTCAAAACGGCAGTCAGGGAGGCCAAACTACGAGTGGAAGAAACTCTAGCAAACAACATTAAGAAAGGGGACAAATCCTTTTTCCGGTATATCAGTGACAGGAAAAAAAACACAGACGGGATAGTACGCCTGAAAAAAACGGACGGGAATTACGCAGAATCGGATCCCGAAAAGGCCGAACTACTAAATGAATACTTCTGCTCGGTCTTCACCTGCGAGGCGCCAGGGTCCGGCCCTCAATTGAAGCCACAGTCAAACACAAAAGACCCGTTCCGGGATTTTAAATTCACACCCAGCGAGGTTTACTTTGAGCTAACAAAACTCAAGGTGGACAAAGCCATGGGACCGGACAATCTGCACCCCAGAGTGCTCAGGGAGTTAGGTAATGTCCTGGCAGAACCGTTAGCCGTGCTCTTCAATCTCTCACTGAGTACAAGGACAGTCCCCTTGGACTGGAAAACAGCTAACGTCGTTCCTCTACATAAAAAGGGATGCAGGACAGAGGCTGCAAATTACAGACCGGTGAGTCTGACATCGATAGTATGCAAACTCATGGAAACACTGATCAAACGCCAATTGGACACGGTCTTGGACGAAGGGAATCTACGGGACCCCAATCAACATGGATTCACCAATGGTAGGTCCTGCCAATCAAACCTCATCAGCTTCTTTGATTGGGTAACAAAAAGACTGGACGAAGGAGAATCACTGGACATAGTGTACCTGGACTTCAGTAAAGCTTTTGACAGCGTCCCACACCGCAGACTGTTAAACAAGATGAAATCGATGGGGTTAGGAGAGACTCTGACAGCATGGGTCAATGATTGGCTGAGTGGCAGACTTCAGAGGGTGATGGTTAACGGTACTTTCTCTGAGACATCGAAAGTGACCAGCGGGGTGCCGCAGGGCTCGGTCTTGGGTCCACTCCTCTTCAACATATTCATAGGAGATCTGACTCAAGGGCTTCATGGTAAAGTAACATTATTCGCCGACGACGCCAAACTATGTAATATGGTAAGCGAGGGCAAACTACAAGATAGTATGGCGCAGGACCTACGTACATTGGAAAGCTGGTCCTCAACCTGGCAGCTGGGCTTCAATGCTGGAAAGTGTAAGGTCATGCACCTGGGTAGCAGAAACCCGTGCAGAACTTATACCTTGAACGGTGAGACCTTGACAAGGACTTCAGCAGAACGAGATTTAGGAGTAATCATCAGCGCAGACATGAAATCTGCCAATCAGGTGGAGAAGGCTTCATCAAGGGCAAGACAGATGCTGGGTTGCATCCGTAGAAGTTTCGTCAGCAGAAAGCCTGCAGTCATAATGCCATTATACAGGACCATGGTGAGACCTCATCTGGAATACTGCGTGCAATTCTGGAATCCACATTATCGCAAGGACATGCAGAGGGTCGAGTCGGTCCAAAGGATGGCCACCAGAATGGTCTCAGGGCTTAAAGGTCTCTTGTACGAAGCAAGACTAAACAGTTTGCAGCTCTACACTCTCGAGGAACGCAGGGAGAGGGGAGACATGATTGAGACGTTTAAATACATCACCGGACGTATAGAAGTGGAAGATAACATTTTCCTTCTCAGAGGCCCCTCAACCACAAGGGGGCACCCGCTCAAACTCAAGGGCGGAAAATTTCACGGCGACACCAGGAAGTATTTCTTCACGGAGCGAGTGATTGATCAATGGAACAAGCTTCCAGTACAGGTAATCGAGGCCAGCAGCGTGCCAGATTTTAAGAATAAATGGGACGCCCATGTGGGATCCCTAAGTGGATCAGGGTAGAACATTGGCTAATATTAAGGGGAGGGTCTATAGAGTGGGCAGACTTGATGGGCCATGGCCCTTTTCTGCCGTCATCTTTCTATGTTTCTAATGTGTCGCCCAATCCTATGGAACTCATCTTGCTTAGTAACCTGCGATGAGGCACGCTATCGAATGCTTTGCTAAAGTCCAGGTATACGATGTCCAGGGACTCTCCAACATCTAGCTTCCCCGTCACCCAGTTAAAGAAGCTGATCAGGTTGGATTGGCAGGATCTCCCCTTAGTAAATCCATGTTGACGGGGATCCCGTAGGTTCTCTTCATTCAGGATCGTATCTAATTGGTGTTTGATAAGAGTTTCCATTAGTTTGCTCACTATTGATGTGAGACTCACTGGTCTGTAGTTTGCCGCTTCTGTCTTGGGGCCTTTCTTGTGGAGTGGAATGACGTTAGCCTTCCTCCAGTCCAACGGGACGCTACCTGAACTAAGAGAGAGGTTGAAAAGCGCCGACAGCGTCTTGCAGGTTTTTTCACTCCCGGCACCAAGCCAAGAATTTCGCAGGTTTTTTTACTCCCGACCACCAAGCCAAGAGTCTCCCAGGTTTTTCTACTCCCGGCCACCAAGCCAAGAGTCTCCCAAGTTGTTTACTCTCGGCCACCAAGCCAAGAGCCTCGCAGGTTTTTTCACTCCGGGCCAACAAGCCAAGAGTCTAGCAGGTTTTTTAACTCCCGGCTACCATGCCAAGAGTCTTACAGGTTTTTTCACTCCCGGCCACCAAGCCAAGAGTCTCCAAGATTTTTTTACTCCCAGCCACCAAGCCAAGAGTCTCACAGGTTTTTGCACTCCTGGCCACCAAGCCAAGAGTCTCACAGGTTTTTGCACTCCCACCATGCCAAGAGTCTCCCAGGTTTTTTACTCTCGGCCACCAAGCCAAGAGTCTCACAAGTTTTTTCACTCCCGGCCACCAAGCCAAGAGTCTCGCAGGTTTTTTTACTCCCGGCCACCAAGCCAATAGTCTTACAGGTTTTTTCACTCCCGGACACCAAGCCAAGAGTCTCGCAGGTTTTTTAACTCCCGGCCACCAAGTCAAGAGTCTCGCAGGTTTTTTTACTCCCAGCCACCAAGCCAAGAGTCTCGCAGGATTTTTCACTCTCGGCCACTAAGCCAAGAGTCTCCCAGGTTTTTTTACTCCCGCCAACCAAGGCAAGAGTCTCATAGGTTTTTGCACTCCTAGCCACCAAGCCAAGAGTCTCGCAGGTTTTTTCACTCCCGACCACCAAGCCAAGAGTCTCCCAGGTTTTTTACTCTCGGCCACCAACCCAAAAGTATCACAGGTTTTTTTACTCCCGGCCACCAAGCCATGAGTCTCGCAGGTTTTTTTACTCCCGGCCACCAAGCCAAAAGTCTCGCAGGTTTTTTTACTCCCGGCCACCAAGCCAAGAGTCTTGCAGTTTTTTCACTCCCGGCCACCAAGCCAAGAGTCTCGCAGGTTTTTTTACTCTGGCCTCCAAACCAAGAGTCTTGCAATTTTTTTTACTCCCGGCACCAAGCCAAGTGTCTCGCAGGTCTTTTCACTTCCGGCTACCATGCCAAGAGTCTCACAGGTTTTTTCACTCCCGGCCAGCAAGCCAAGAATCTCGCAGGTTTTTTTACTCCCGACCACCAAGCCAAGAGTCTCCCAGGTTTTTCTACTCCCGGCCACCAAGCCAAGAGTCTCCCAGGTTGTTTACTCTCGGCCACCAAGCCAAGAGTCTCGCAGGTTTTTTCACTCCGGGCCACCAAGCCAAGAGTCTCGCAGGTTTTTTAACTCCCGGCTACCATGCCAAGAGTCTTACAGGTTTTTTCACTCCCGGCCACCAAGCCAAGAGTCTCCAAGATTTTTTTACTCCCGACCACCAAGTCAAGAGTCTCACAAGTTTTTTCACTCCCGGCCACCAAGCCAAGAGTCTCGCAGATTTATTTACTCCTGGCCACCAAGCCAATAGTCTTACAGGTTTTTTCACTCCCGGACACCAAGCCAAGAGTCTCGCAGGTTTTTTAACTCCCGGCCACCAAGTCAAGAGTCTCGCAGGTTTTTTTACTCCCAGCCACCAAGCCAAGAGTCTCATAGGTTTTTGCACTCCTAGCCACCAAGCCAAGAGTCTCGCAGGTTTTTTCACTCCCGACCACCAAGCCAAGAGTCTCCCAGGTTTTTTACTATTGGCCACCAACCCAAAAGTATCACAGGTTTTTTTACTCCCGGCCACCAAGCCATGAGTCTCGCAGGTTTTTTTATTCCCGGCCACCAAGCCAAGAGTCTCCCAGGTTTTTGCACTCCTGGCCACCAAGCCAAGAGTCTCACAGGTTTTTGCACTCCCACCAAGCCAAGAGTCTCCCAGGTTTTTTACTCTCGGCCACCAAGCCAATAGTCTCACAGATTTTTTTACTCCCGGCCACCAAGCCAAGAGTCTCGCAGGTTTTTTCACTCCCGACCACCAAGCCAAGAGTCTCGCAGGTTTTTTCACTCCCGGCACCAAGCCAAGTGTCTCGCATGTT
>NW_022985927.1:0-24238 GCF_902459505.1 Geotrypetes seraphini
ACAGTTTGAGGTCTATCAGAAGAGATTTTTGGTTTAAAAGTGGAATGTTCTCAGAACCACTTTCTATGTAATGCAATCTCCTTTATTAGAGCAGAAACACAGTCTGTTAAAGTTTGGAGCTGATCTGAAGAGATTTTAGGTTTGAAAGTTAAATGTTCTCAGAACCACTTTCTATGTAATGCAAACTCGTTTCTTAGAGCAGAAACAAAGTCAGTAAAAGTTAGGAGCCGATCTGAAGAGATTTTCGGTTTGAAAGTGAAATGTTCTCAGAACCACTTTCTATGTAATGCAATTTTGTTTCTTAGAGCAGAAACACAGTTTGTAACAGTTTGAGGTCTAACAGAAGAGATTTGTGGTTTAAAAGTGGAATGTTCTCAGAACCACTTTCTATGTAATGCAGACTTGTTTCTTAGAGCTGAAACAAAGTCAGTAAAAGTTAGGAGCCGATCTGAAGAGATTTTCGGTTTGAAAGTGAAATGTTCTGAGAACCACATTATATGTAATGCAATCTCCTTTATTAGAGCAGAAACACAGTCTGTTAAAGTTTGGATCTGATCTGAAGAGATTTATAGTTTTGAAAGTGAAATGTTCTCAGAACCACTTTCTATGTAATGCAAACTTGTTTCTTAGAGCAGAAACACAGTCTGTTAAAGTTTGGATCTGATCTGAAGAGATTTATAGTTTTGAAAGTGAAATGTTCTCAGAACCACTTTCTATGTAATGCAAACTTGTTTCTTAGAGCAGAAACACAGTCTGTTAAAGTTTGGAGCTGATCTGAAGAGATTTTAGGTTTGAAAGTTAAATGTTCTCAGAACCACTTTCTATGTAATGCAATATTGTTTCTTAGAGCAGAACCACAGTCTGTAAAAGTTTGGAGCCGATCTGAAGAGATTTTCGGTTTGAAAGTGAAATGTTCTCATATCACATTATATGTAATGCAATCTCCTTTATTAGAGCAGAAACACAGTCAGTAACAGTTTGGAGCCGATCTGAAGAGATTTTAGGTTTGAAAGTGAAATGTACTGAGAACCACTTTCTATGTAATGCAATTTTGTTTCTTAGAGCAGAAACAAAGTCAGTAAAAGTTAGGAGCCGATCTGAAGAGATTTTCGGTTTGAAAGTGAAATGTTCTGAGAACCACATTATATGTAATGCAATCTCCTTTATTAGAGCAGAAACACAGTCTGTTAAAGTTTGGAGCTGAACTGAAGAAATTTTAGGTTTGAAAGTGAAATGTTCTCAGAACCACTTTCTATGTAATGCAAACTTGTTTCTTAGAGCAGAAACACAGTTTGTAACAGTTTGAGGTCTATCAGAAGAGATTTATGGTTTAAAAGTGGAATGTTCTCAGAACCACTTTCTATGTAATGCAATCTCCTTTATTAGAGCAGAAACACAGTCAGTAAAAGTTAGGAGCCGATCTGAAGAGATTTTCGGTTTGAAAGTGAAATGTTCTGAGAACCACATTATATGTAATGCAATCTCCTTTATTAGAGCAGAAACACAGTCTGTTAAAGTTTGGAGCTGAACTGTAGAAATTTTAGGTTTGAAAGTTAAATGTTCTCAGAACCACTTTCTATGTAATGCAAACTCGTTTCTTAGAGCAGAAACAAAGTCAGTAAAAGTTAGGAGCCGATCTGAAGAGATTTTCGGTTTGAAAGTGAAATGTTCTCAGAACCACTTTCTATGTAATGCAATCTCCTTTATTAGAGCAGAAACACAGTCTGTTAAAGTTTGGAGCTGATCTGAAGAGATTTTAGGTTTGAAAGTTAAATGTTCTCAGAACCACTTTCTATGTAATGCAAACTCGTTTCTTAGAGCAGAAACAAAGTCAGTAAAAGTTAGGAGCCGATCTGAAGAGATTTTCGGTTTGAAAGTGAAATGTTCTCAGAACCACTTTCTATGTAATGCAATTTTGTTTCTTAGAGCAGAAACACAGTTTGTAACAGTTTGAGGTCTAACAGAAGAGATTTGTGGTTTAAAAGTGGAATGTTCTCAGAACCACTTTCTATGTAATGCAAACTTGTTTCTTAGAGCAGAAACACAGTCTGTTAAAGTTTGGATCTGATCTGAAGAGATTTATAGTTTTGAAAGTGAAATGTTCTCAGAACCACTTTCTATGTAATGCAAACTTGTTTCTTAGAGCAGAAACACAGTCTGTTAAAGTTTGGAGCTGATCTGAAGAGATTTTAGGTTTGAAAGTTAAATGTTCTCAGAACCACTTTCTATGTAATGCAATATTGTTTCTTAGAGCAGAACCAAACTCAGTAAAAGTTTGGAGCCGATCTGAAGAGATTTTCGGTTTGAAAGTGAAATGTTCTGATCACATTATATGTAATGCAATCTCCTTTATTAGAGCAGAAACAGTCTGTAAAATTTACGAGCCGATCTAAAGAGATTTTAGGTTTGAAAGTTACATGTTCCAGTACCACTTTCTATGTAATGCAATTTTGTTTCTTAGAGCAGAAACACAGTTTGTAACAGTTTGAGGTCTATCAGTTCTATGTAATGCAATCTGGTTTCTTAGTTCAGAAATAGTCTGTAATAGCTTGAGCTCTATCAGAAATGTTCTTGAGCTCTATCAGAAATGTTCTCAGAACCACTTTCTATGAAATGCAATCTTGTTTCTTAGAGCAGAAAAACAGTTTGAGGTCTATCAGAAGAGATTTTTGGTTTGAAAGTGAAATGTTCTCAGAACCACTTTCTATGTAATGCAATTTTGTTTCTTAGAGCAGAAACACAGTTTGTAACAGTTTGTGGTCTATCAGAAGAGATTGGTGTTTTCAAAATGGAATGTTCTCAGAACCACTTTCTATGTAATGCAATCTCCTTTATTAGAGCAGAAACACAGTCTGTTAAAGTTTGGAGCTGATCTGAAGAGATTTTAGGTTTGAAAGTTAAATGTTCTCAGAACCACTTTCTATGTAATGCAATTTTGTTTCTTAGAGCAGAAGCACAGTCTGTAACAGTTTGAGGTCTATCAGAAGAGATTTTTGGTTTGAAAGGGAAATGTTCTCATATCCACTTTCTATGTAATTACTATTTTGTTTCTTAGAGCAGAAACACAGTGTGTAACAGTTTGGAGCCGATCTGAAGAGATTTTAGGTTTGAAAGTGAAATGTACTGAGAACCACTTTCTATGTAATTCAAACTTGTTTCTTAGAGCAGAAACAAAGTCAGTAAAAGTTAGGAGCCGATCTGAAGAGATTTTAGTTTTGAAAGTGAAATGTTCTCAGAACCACTTTCTATGTAATGCAATTTTGTTTCTTAGAGCAGAAACAAAGTTTGTAACAGTTTGAGGTCTATCAGAAGAGATTTTTTTGTTTAAAAGTGAAATGTTCTCAGAACCACTTTCTATGTAATGCAATTTTGTTTCTTAGAGCAGAAACACAGTTTGTAACAGTTTGAGGTCTATCAGAAGAGATTTTAGTTTTGAAAGTGAAATGTTCTCAGAACCACTTTCTATGTAATGCAAACTTGTTTCTTAGAGCAGAAACACAGTTTGTAACAGTTTGAGGTCTATCAGAAGAGATTTATGGTTTAAAAGTGGAATGTTCTCAGAACCACTTTCTATGTAATGCAATCTTGTTTCTAAGAGCAGAAACAGTCTGTAAAATTTTGGAGCCGATCTGAAGAGATTTTAGGTTTGAAAGTGAAATGTTCTCATATCCACTTTCTATGTAATGCAATTTTGTTTCTTAGAGCTGAAACACAGTTTGTAACAGTTTGAGGTCTATCAGAAGAGATTTTTGGTTTAAAAGTGGAATGTTCTCAGAACCACTTTCTATGTAATGCAATCTCCTTTATTAGAGCAGAAACACAGTCAGTAAAAGTTAGGAGCCGATCTGAAGAGATTTTCGGTTTGAAAGTGAAATGTTCTGAGAACCACATTATATGTAATGCAATCTCCTTTATTAGAGCAGAAACACAGTCTGTTAAAGTTTGGAGCTGAACTGTAGAAATTTTAGGTTTGAAAGTTAAATGTTCTCAGAACCACTTTCTATGTAATGCAAACTCGTTTCTTAGAGCAGAAACAAAGTCAGTAAAAGTTAGGAGCCGATCTGAAGAGATTTTCGGTTTGAAAGTGAAATGTTCTCAGAACCACTTTCTATGTAATGCAATTTTGTTTCTTAGAGCAGAAACACAGTTTGTAACAGTTTGAGGTCTATCAGAAGAGATTTTTGGTTTAAAAGTGGAATGTTCTCAGAACCACTTTCTATGTAATGCAATCTCCTTTATTAGAGCAGAACACAGTCTGTTAAAGTTTGGAGCTGATCTGAAGAGATTTTAGGTTTGAAAGTTAAATGTTCTCAGAACCACTTTCTATGTAATGCAAACTCGTTTCTTAGAGCAGAAACACAGTCAGTAAAAGTTAGGAGCCGATCTGAAGAGATTTTCGGTTTGAAAGTGAAATGTTCTGAGAACCACATTATATGTAATGCAATCTCCTTTATTAGAGCAGAAACACAGTCTGTTAAAGTTTGGAGCTGATCTGAAGAGATTTTAGGTTAAATGTTCTCAGAACCACTTTCTATGTAATGCAATTTTGTTTCTTAGAGCAGAAACACAGTTTGTAACAGTTTGAGGTCTATCAGAAGAGATTTTTTGTTTGAAAGGGAAATGTTCTCATATCCACTTTCTATGTAATGCAATTTTGTTTCTTAGAGCAGAAACACAGTGTGTAACAGTTTGGAGCCGATCTGAAGAGATTTTAGGTTTGAAAGTGAAATGTACTGAGAACCACTTACTATGTAATGCAATTTTGTTTCTTAGAGCAGAAACACAGTCTGTAACAGTTTGAGGTCTATCAGAAGAGATTTTTGGTTTGAAAGGGAAATGTTCTCAGAACCACTTTCTATGTAATGCAATTTTGTTTCTTAGAGCAGAAGCACAGTCTGTAACAGTTTGAGGTCTATCAGAAGAGATTTTTGGTTTGAAAGGGAAATGTTCTCATATCCACTTTCTATGTAATGCAATTTTGTTTCTTAGAGCAGAAACACAGTGTGTAACAGTTTGGAGCCGATCTGAAGAGATTTTAGGTTTGAAAGTGAAATGTACTGAGAACCACTTTCTATGTAATGCAATTTTGTTTCTTAGAGCAGAAACACAGTTTGTAACAGTTTGAGGTCTATCAGAAGAGATTTTTGGTTTGAAAGTGAAATGTTCTCATATCCACTTTCTATGTAATGCAATTTTGTTTCTTAGAGCAGAAACACAGTTTGTAACAGTTTGAGGTCTATCAGAAGAGATTTTTTGTTTGAAAGGGAAATGTTCTCATATCCACTTTCTATGTAATGCAATTTTGTTTCTTAGAGCAGAAACACAGTGTGTAACAGTTTGGAGCCGATCTGAAGAGATTTTAGGTTTGAAAGTGAAATGTACTGAGAACCACTTACTATGTAATGCAATTTTGTTTCTTAGAGCAGAAACACAGTCTGTAACAGTTTGAGGTCTATCAGAAGAGATTTTTGGTTTGAAAGGGAAATGTTCTCATATCCACTTTCTATGTAATGCAATTTTGTTTCTTAGAGCAGAAGCACAGTCTGTAACAGTTTGAGGTCTATCAGAAGAGATTTTTGGTTTGAAAGGGAAATGTTCTCATATCCACTTTCTATGTAATGCAATTTTGTTTCTTAGAGCAGAAACACAGTGTGTAACAGTTTGGAGCCGATCTGAAGAGATTTTAGGTTTGAAAGTGAAATGTACTGAGAACCACTTTCTATGTAATGCAATTTTGTTTCTTAGAGCAGAAACAAAGTCAGTAAAAGTTAGGAGCCGATCTGAAGAGATTTTCGGTTTGAAAGTGAAATGTTCTGAGAACCACATTATATGTAATGCAATCTCCTTTATTAGAGCAGAAACACAGTCTGTTAAAGTTTGGAGCTGAACTGAAGAAATTTTAGGTTTGAAAGTTAAATGTTCTCAGAACCACTTTCTATGTAATGCAAACTCGTTTCTTAAAGCCGATCTGAAGAGATTTTCGGTTTGAAAGTGAAATGTTCTCAGAACCACTTTATATGTAATGCAATCTCCTTTATTAGAGCAGAAACACAGTCTGTTAAAGTTTGGAGCTGATCTGAAGAGATTTTAGGTTTGAAAGTTAAATGTTCTCAGAACCACTTTCTATGTAATGCAATTTTGTTTCTTAGAGCAGAAGCACAGTCTGTAACAGTTTGAGGTCTATCAGAAGAGATTTTTGGTTTGAAAGTGAAATGTTCTCAGAACCACTTTCTATGTAATGCAATTTTGTTTCTTAGAGCAGAAACACAGTGTAACAGTTTGAGCCGATCTAGAAGAGACTTTTAGGTTTGAAAGTGAAATGTACTGAGAACCACTTTCTATGTAATGCAAATTTGTTTCTTAGAGCAGAAACAAGTCAGTAAAGTTAGGAGCCGATCTAGAAGAGATTTTTGGTTTGAAAGTGAAATGTTCTCATATCCACTTTCTATGGAATGCAATTTTGTTTCTTAGAGCAGAAACACAGTTTGTAACAGTTTGAAGTCTATCAGAAGAGATTTATGGTTTAAAAGTGGAATGTTCTCAGAACCACTTTCTATTTAATGCAATCTCCTTTATTAGAGCATGAAACACAGTCAGTAAAAGTTAGGAGCCGATCTGAAGAGATTTTCGGTTTGAAAGTGAAATGTTCTGAGAACCACATTATATGTAATGCAATCTCCTTTATTAGAGCAGAAACACAGTCTGTTAAAGTTTGGAGCTGAATCTGTAGAGATTTATAGGTTTGAAAGTTAAATGTTCTCAGAACCACTTTCTATGTAATGCAAACTCGTTTCTTAGAGCAGAAACAAAGTCAGTAAAAGTTAGGAGCCGATCTGAAGAGATTTATCGGTTTGAAAGTGAAATGTTCTCAGAACCACTTTCTATGTAATGCAAATTTGTTTCTTAGAGCAGAAACACAGTTTGTAACAGTTTGAGGTCTATCAGAAGAGATTTTTGGTTTAAAAGTGGAATGTTCTCAGAACCACTTTCTATGTAATGCAATCTCCTTTATTAGAGCAGAAACACAGTCTGTTAAAGTTTGGAGCTGATCTGAAGAGATTTTAGGTTTGAAAGTTAAATGTTCTCAGAACCACTTTCTATGTAATGCAATATTGTTTCTTAGAGCAGAACCAAACTCAGTAAAAGTTTGGAGCCGATCTGAAGAGATTTTCGGTTTGAAAGTGAAATGTTCTGATCACATTATATGTAATGCAATCTCCTTTATTAGAGCAGAAACAGTCTGTAAAATTTACGAGCCGATCTAAAGAGATTTTAGGTTTGAAAGTTACATGTTCCAGTACCACTTTCTATGTAATGCAATTTTGTTTCTTAGAGCAGAAACACAGTTTGTAACAGTTTGAGGTCTATCAGTTCTATGTAATGCAATCTGGTTTCTTAGTTCAGAAATAGTCTGTAATAGCTTGAGCTCTATCAGAAATGTTCTTGAGCTCTATCAGAAATGTTCTCAGAACCACTTTCTATGAAATGCAATCTTGTTTCTTAGAGCAGAAACACAGTTTGAGGTCTATCAGAAGAGATTTTTGGTTTGAAAGTGAAATGTTCTCAGAACCACTTTCTATGTAATGCAATTTTGTTTCTTAGAGCAGAAACACAGTTTGTAACAGTTTGTGGTCTATCAGAAGAGATTGGTGTTTTCAAAATGGAATGTTCTCAGAACCACTTTCTATGTAATGCAATCTCCTTTATTAGAGCAGAAACACAGTCTGTTAAAGTTTGGAGCTGATCTGAAGAGATTTTAGGTTTGAAAGTTAAATGTTCTCAGAACCACTTTCTATGTAATGCAATTTTGTTTCTTAGAGCAGAAGCACAGTCTGTAACAGTTTGAGGTCTATCAGAAGAGATTTTTGGTTTGAAAGGGAAATGTTCTCATATCCACTTTCTATGTAATTACTATTTTGTTTCTTAGAGCAGAAACACAGTGTGTAACAGTTTGGAGCCGATCTGAAGAGATTTTAGGTTTGAAAGTGAAATGTACTGAGAACCACTTTCTATGTAATGCAATTTTGTTTCTTAGAGCAGAAACAGTTTGAGGTCTATCAGAAGAGATTTTTGGTTTGAAAGGGAAATGTTCTCATATCCACTTTCTATGTAATGCAATTTTGTTTCTTAGAGCAGAAACACAGTTTGTAACAGTTTGAGGTCTATCAGAAGAGATTTTAGTTTTGAAAGTGAAATGTTCTCAGAACCACTTTCTATGTAATTCAAACTTGTTTCTTAGAGCAGAAACAAAGTCAGTAAAAGTTAGGAGCCGATCTGAAGAGATTTTAGTTTTGAAAGTGAAATGTTCTCAGAACCACTTTCTATGTAATGCAATTTTGTTTCTTAGAGCAGAAACACAGTTTGTAACAGTTTGAGGTCTATCAGAAGAGATTTTAGTTTTGAAAGTGAAATGTTCTCAGAACCACTTTCTATGTAATGCAAACTTGTTTCTTAGAGCAGAAACACAGTTTGTAACAGTTTGAGGTCTATCAGAAGAGATTTATGGTTTAAAAGTGGAATGTTCTCAGAACCACTTTCTATGTAATGCAATCTTGTTTCTAAGAGCAGAAACAGTCTGTAAAATTTTGGAGCCGATCTGAAGAGATTTTAGGTTTGAAAGTGAAATGTTCTCATATCCACTTTCTATGTAATGCAATTTTGTTTCTTAGAGCTGAAACACAGTTTGTAACAGTTTGAGGTCTATCAGAAGAGATTTTTGGTTTAAAAGTGGAATGTTCTCAGAACCACTTTCTATGTAATGCAATCTCCTTTATTAGAGCAGAAACACAGTCAGTAAAAGTTAGGAGCCGATCTGAAGAGATTTTCGGTTTGAAAGTGAAATGTTCTGAGAACCACATTATATGTAATGCAATCTCCTTTATTAGAGCAGAAACACAGTCTGTTAAAGTTTGGAGCTGAACTGTAGAAATTTTAGGTTTGAAAGTTAAATGTTCTCAGAACCACTTTCTATGTAATGCAAACTCGTTTCTTAGAGCAGAAACAAAGTCAGTAAAAGTTAGGAGCCGATCTGAAGAGATTTTCGGTTTGAAAGTGAAATGTTCTCAGAACCACTTTCTATGTAATGCAATTTTGTTTCTTAGAGCAGAAACACAGTTTGTAACAGTTTGAGGTCTATCAGAAGAGATTTTTGGTTTAAAAGTGGAATGTTCTCAGAACCACTTTCTATGTAATGCAATCTCCTTTATTAGAGCAGAACACAGTCTGTTAAAGTTTGGAGCTGAT
Source organism: Geotrypetes seraphini (assembly GCF_902459505.1). Classification (NCBI taxonomy): domain Eukaryota; kingdom Metazoa; phylum Chordata; class Amphibia; order Gymnophiona; family Dermophiidae; genus Geotrypetes; species Geotrypetes seraphini. Next base: position 9,244 of record NW_022985927.1, read on the forward strand.
CTGAAGAGATTTTAGGTTTGAAAGTTAAATGTTCTCAGAACCACTTTCTATGTAATGCAAACTCGTTTCTTAGAGCAGAAACACAGTCAGTAAAAGTTAGGAGCCGATCTGAAGAGATTTTCGGTTTGAAAGTGAAATGTTCTGAGAACCACATTATATGTAATGCAATCTCCTTTATTAGAGCAGAAACACAGTCTGTTAAAGTTTGGAGCTGATCTGAAGAGATTTTAGGTTAAATGTTCTCAGAACCACTTTCTATGTAATGCAATTTTGTTTCTTAGAGCAGAAACACAGTTTGTAACAGTTTGAGGTCTATCAGAAGAGATTTTTGGTTTGAAAGTGAAATGTTCTCATATCCACTTTCTATGTAATGCAATTTTGTTTCTTAGAGCAGAAACACAGTTTGTAACAGTTTGAGGTCTATCAGAAGAGATTTTTTGTTTGAAAGGGAAATGTTCTCATATCCACTTTCTATGTAATGCAATTTTGTTTCTTAGAGCAGAAACACAGTGTGTAACAGTTTGGAGCCGATCTGAAGAGATTTTAGGTTTGAAAGTGAAATGTACTGAGAACCACTTACTATGTAATGCAATTTTGTTTCTTAGAGCAGAAACACAGTCTGTAACAGTTTGAGGTCTATCAGAAGAGATTTTTGGTTTGAAAGGGAAATGTTCTCATATCCACTTTCTATGTAATGCAATTTTGTTTCTTAGAGCAGAAGCACAGTCTGTAACAGTTTGAGGTCTATCAGAAGAGATTTTTGGTTTGAAAGGGAAATGTTCTCATATCCACTTTCTATGTAATGCAATTTTGTTTCTTAGAGCAGAAACACAGTGTGTAACAGTTTGGAGCCGATCTGAAGAGATTTTAGGTTTGAAAGTGAAATGTACTGAGAACCACTTTCTATGTAATGCAATTTTGTTTCTTAGAGCAGAAACAAAGTCAGTAAAAGTTAGGAGCCGATCTGAAGAGATTTTCGGTTTGAAAGTGAAATGTTCTGAGAACCACATTATATGTAATGCAATCTCCTTTATTAGAGCAGAAACACAGTCTGTTAAAGTTTGGAGCTGAACTGAAGAAATTTTAGGTTTGAAAGTTAAATGTTCTCAGAACCACTTTCTATGTAATGCAAACTCGTTTCTTAAAGTCAGTAAAAGTTAGGAGCCGATCTGAAGAGATTTTCGGTTTGAAAGTGAAATGTTCTCAGAACCACTTTCTATGTAATGCAATTTTGTTTCTTAGAGCAGAAACACAGTTTGTAACAGTTTGAGTTCTATCAGAAGAGATTTTTGGTTTAAAAGTGGAATGTTCTCAGAACCACTTTCTATGTAATGCAATCTCCTTTATTAGAGCAGAAACACAGTCTGTTAAAGTTTGGAGCTGATCTGAAGAGATTTTAGGTTTGAAAGTTAAATGTTCTCAGAACCACTTTCTATGTAATGCAAACTCGTTTCTTAGAGCAGAAACAAAGTCAGTAAAAGTTAGGAGCCGATCTGAAGAGATTTTCGGTTTGAAAGTGAAATGTTCTCAGAACCACTTTCTATGTAATGCAATTTTGTTTCTTAGAGCAGAAACACAGTTTGTAACAGTTTGAGGTCTAACAGAAGAGATTTGTGGTTTAAAAGTGGAATGTTCTCAGAACCACTTTCTATGTAATGCAGACTTGTTTCTTAGAGCTGAAACAAAGTCAGTAAAAGTTAGGAGCCGATCTGAAGAGATTTTCGGTTTGAAAGTGAAATGTTCTGAGAACCACATTATATGTAATGCAATCTCCTTTATTAGAGCAGAAACACAGTCTGTTAAAGTTTGGATCTGATCTGAAGAGATTTATAGTTTTGAAAGTGAAATGTTCTCAGAACCACTTTCTATGTAATGCAAACTTGTTTCTTAGAGCAGAAACACAGTCTGTTAAAGTTTGGATCTGATCTGAAGAGATTTATAGTTTTGAAAGTGAAATGTTCTCAGAACCACTTTCTATGTAATGCAAACTTGTCAAATCGTGCACTCAGCACTGTTGCGCTTACCTTTCATGGTCTATCGTGGTACAATGATGACACTCAGGCTTTTGTCAACTCAAGTGGAATTTATTTGGCCGCAGCCATACAGCACTATTACATAAACTGTTATCAAACTTATCAACGTAACATTATAGTCAAGCATGAACGGTGATGAACTGTACACTGTAACCGCACTTCAGAACATGGCATAACACACAATGTACATCACCAGGCAACATATCAGTAACTGCTGGTCAGGCGCACAGCATCTGGCTCTCTATTCCGCACAATGGGGGGCGCCGTCACAAGCTTCCTCAGCTCGCCGGACCCTTCCCGTTCAAGGAGGTGTCCCCTCATCAGCGGTACCTTGTTGCGAAGATCATGGCATGGCCCCCTGCCGTCCAAGCAAGGCGACGTGCCCCATGTCTTAACCACTGTAAAGATGTCAGCCTTCTCCCCATAAGCTGTGCTTACCTGCCCTGCCTGCTGACTGGCTGCGACTGTAGTGAAGGGTGGGCGGGCGGGAAGTCGCGTCTGTCTCCCTGTGTCTCCGTTTGAAAAGGGGCGACTTCCTTTCCGCTTCCCCTTCTTCTCCTAAACCCCCCCCCCCCCCCCCCCGGCTTTCCCTCGCTGATTGGTTCCCTCTCCTCCTCCCTCCCCCCCCCCCCCCCATTTCCCCCCTCCCTTTTCCGCTCCGGCTTCGGCCGATTTGGCCTCGCTCCTCCCTATACGGGATCGGAGCTTGTTCTCAAATCGTGCACTCAGCACTGTTGCGCTTACCTTTCATGGTCTATCGTGGTACAATGATGACACTCAGGCTTTTGTCAACTCAAGTGGAATTTATTTGGCCGCAGCCATACAGCACTATTACATAAACTGTTATCAAACTTATCAACGTAACATTATAGTCAAGCATGAACGGTGATGAACTGTACACTGTAACCGCACTTCAGAACATGGCATAACACACAATGTACATCACCAGGCAACATATCAGTAACTGCTGGTCAGGCGCACAGCATCTGGCTCTCTATTCCGCACAATGGGGGGCGCCGTCACAAGCTTCCCCAGCTCGCCGGACCCTTCCCGTTCAAGGAGGTGTCCCCTCATCAGCGGTACCTTGTTGCGAAGATCATGGCCTGGCCCCCTGCCGTCCAAGCAAGGCGACGTGCCCCATGTCTTAACCACTGTAAAGATGTCAGCCTTCTCCCCATAAGCTGTGCTTACCTGCCACTACCCGTGATAGCGAAACCTCGCTTATCGCGGGTTCCCCCCAAGTGTCATGGCTGCGGCCCCGCACGCATTAACATAGCGTCTATGCCATCCTGTATTGCACAGGTAAATATATCCAGTCCGATGTCAGAGAGGTGAACTCCGTCTGGCCGGTACAGGCCTGGACAGCTGTCTTCGAGCAAGTCATGTGTTAATGTTAAAACACGGACAGTGGGCATAAATTTTGTCATCCACTTATTTAATTTCTTGCGCGTTCTCTCCACGGCTGTGTGAGATCTTGCGCCTTTCCATACTAAACGGGGTATAATATGGGACCACAGTAAGATCGTGTGGGGAAGCATTCCGGCTAAGGATAAACAGTCGCTCTGTATTTTTTTGACTAATTGTATACTGTGCGTACCTGTGATGTCGTTGCCGCCCAAATGCAATATGATAGCATGTGGACGGCATCGGGAACGTAGAGCCCCTAGGATCGATGGCATAAGCTGGTCCCATAACATTCCCCTGGTGCCCATCCATGTGACCACTACTTCGGTCATCGGGAAACCCAGATTCTCACCCCCTGGTCTCACCAGGGATCTTCTCTGGGCCCAATGCACAAAGGAGTGGCCGCATATCCAAACGTACTTCTGAATACCTGTAACGCACAGATGGAAGAGATTAGTAGCTGATAGGTTTAGTTGTCCGAGAATGGCCGTATGTACTTCCGAAATGCGTTTGACTTCCATCTCCCAAGGGTTTTAATTTGATTGTCGGATAAGCCATTCTCGGCGGCAGTAGAAGCCGCTCCAATGCGGAATGAATGGGAGCGAAATTGTTTGTCCTTCATGCCTAACTTGGTGAAGGATAGGAGTAAAATTCTAGAGAATTGAAAACGTGTAAGAGGTGAACCGTTTGAATGCAGTAGGAGAAGACCGGGTTTCACCGGCCTCTTGGCCATGTAACACAATAGATTGTGTAGAGGGCAAACTAGGGGTGTGGAAGAGGAGGCTAGCGATAGCCAGGCCCCTCTGGCGAACTGGTCGGTTTTAGATTGAGGTATCCGTATGTCTAAGGTGGAGTCAGTGAAGTGGACATTGGATAGTAACATACCGCCGGCCGCTCCCGGTCGTTTGGAAGCCGGGACGAGTTCACTGACTCGTAGTGCGCCATGGAAAGCGAGTGTATAGGCACAGCGGAAGAGATTAACTTCGTATGCATCGTGGCAGATTGTCGGTAATATTTTAAGGAGCATGGCTAGGTTGTCGAGTGATATAGGAAGGCGGCGGTCCGGGAGGGATGCTTGCTCACGCTCCCAACCCTTCATCATGCGTCTCACCACGCAGGCCTTAGTCGGGTTTGGGGTGCCTGTCGCGTCGGTGAAGAAACTAATGCTGGATAGCGTGGCCGACACCCTAGTCCTCTTTGCACCAGCTAGTTTGGATTGACAGATGAAGTGTACAAGGGAGTGGACCGTGTAATCTGTCTCTGTCGCCGTGTAGGCTTCAAACAGCTGAATATATTTTCGCCGTGTGGATTTCGATAACGACTGAAGCATCAGGTTCCAAACGTCGGGGGTCCAAACCGCCATAATTCCGTGGGAATCGGAGTCGGATGAAGGTCTGCTGCTGGGGCCAGCGCCCGGAAGGTGAACATCTTAGAACGAGATAATGAATCAGCGATAACATTTTGGGCTCCGGGTATGTGCTGAGCTTTGATCGTAATGTTATACTGTAAGCATAAGAGAACTATGTGTCTCAATAGGTTGATAATGGGTAGGGATTTGGCGGTCAAACGGTTAATGGTTTCGACCACCGCTGCATTGTCTGACCTGAAGATAATGGATTTATGTGCCAATTGACCTCCCCATATGGTTAAGGCTACCATAATAGGGAAGAGCTCGAGGAAAGAAATGTTTTTGAGGATGTCTGAGTTAAGCCATTGAGTCGGCCACGGGGCTGAGGACCATGACCCTTGAAAGTAAATCCCTAGTCCCTCACTGCCCGCTGCGTCCGTGTATAACTGTAATGCGTCAGCTGTTTCGATAGATGATTGCCAAAAGGCGAGCCCATTAAATTGCGTGAGGAATGTGTCCCATACTTTGAGATCGTCCCTAATAGCTCCCGTGATTCTAATGTGATGGTGAGGTTTTGTCGCGCCTGATGTCGCTCTGGCTAGGCGCCTGGCAAATACTCTGCCTATGGGGATCACCCTAGTGGCGAACCCTAACAAACCCATGAGTTCCTGGAATTGGCGCAATGTGGCCTTCTTCCGAGCACTCATGTCGTGTATAGCCGCGCGTAGTTTTTCTATTTTTTCTGGAGGGAGGCGGGAGACCTGGTTGATCACGTCTAACTCTATTCCTAAGAATGTGAGTACATTCGCGGGGCCTACTGTTTTTTCATTTGCTAAAGGAATGCCAAAGTGGGTAGCGAGTCGATGGAAGGAAGCCAGCAAATGGTCGCAGTCTTGTCGACTCTGGGCAATAAATAAGAAATCATCTAAGTAATGAACAGCTAGCCCTTGAGCTGTTAACTGGCTGAACACCCAATTGATGAATGTGCTGAATTGCTCGAAATACGCACAGGACACTGAACAACCCATGGGCATACATTTATCAAAATAGAACTGACCCTGCCAACGAAAGCCCAATAGGGGGAATGAATCTGGGTGTACTGGCAGAAGCCTAAAAGCTGATTCGATATCTACTTTTGCTAACATGGTACAAGGGCCGGAGTGTTTGATGAATGCAATGGCTTGGTCTAGAGAGGTGTACTGGACGGAGCATAAAGCCGGGTCTATGAAATCGTTAACTGCCGCCCCCGCCGGGTAGGAGAGGTTATGGATGAGACGAAACTTGCCCGGCTCTTTTTTTGGTATGACGCCGATGGGTGAAATAATGAAGTTTGAGAACGGAGGGCGGTCGAAGGGGCCGGCTATCCGACCGAGTTGTGACTCTTTTGTGAGCTTATCTTGGACTATTTGAGGGTGTGCAAAACAGGAGGTAGAGTTGTTAGGGGGCTTATGAACTTGTGCGAGCGGCCCCGAGTAGGGTATAGCAAAACCCTTGGTGAAGCCTGTTTCTATGGCTCGTGCGTCCTCCCTCAGTGGGTATAACCGGAGCCACGGGAGCAGGGCGTTAGGCTTAATGGGGGAGGGGGCCAGCTCCATCCATGTAGGGATGGGCGGGTGGAGTAGAATTTTTGCGGTCTCTCCCTGCTTTGCAGTGTACGGCAGGGTGTGTGCCTCCACATTTGTTGCAGACATGTCTAAATTTACAATTGGGCCACGTGCAATGGCCGTTATTGTATTGCCGGCAGACCCGCTTCCCGGTGTAAGGTCCGGCTTGTCGATGAACGTATGTAGGCTGTGTTGGAGGTCTTTCAACTGGCCCAGGGGGCCAGCTGGGGAGTTTATCGGGAAATCTATCTGGCTGAAATGGGCGTAAGGCGGACATTTCGTCCATCCATAGATCAAAAACTCTATGTTTCCATGTTATGGACTTATTCTCGGCCATACTTTTACGGAATTTAATATCATAATTTAGCCACGCCCATCCCCCAAACTTTTTATGTGACCTAATGATTGTGTCCGAGTATCTGATTAAGTAGGGACTCATATCTGGCTCCCTTTCGACCACCACGCTCATAAATACGTGAAATGCTGATATCCAGTTCGCTAAGGATCTATAGATCTTTGGTTTTTTTTCCCGCTCTAACTGGATGTAAATCCTATCCGTTTCAACGAAATAGTCTTCATCTGGCTCTCTTTGTATTAGGGAGAACATGTCGATATAATCTCTCCTCCATATTTTCTCTTTGATAGCCCTAGGGACTGATGATGCAAGCGTGGTAACCCCACATGTAATATCACCAGGGGCCCCTGGGGAAGATGTGCCCGCCATTACTAATTGTGGGGTTGTGTTAGATCTCTCAAAGGTGGCTATTGCCTCCCGTATGACTTGAGCTAATGATAAATGGTCCCTTACTGACCCACTAGTGGAGGGGATAGCCTCCCCCGTAAAAGGGGGGCAACTTGTGTTGTGAGAGTTACCAGGGTCCTGAGAGCTGGTATTCTGTGGTGCTAAGTGTTCAACCGATGAAGTAGAAGGCACCGGTGCTCCGGCAGGAGTCGGGTGTATTGGCACTAATGTATCTTGCTGTGTGTTGTCAGGTGGTACTTGTCGTGGTTGGTCTGTTGGTGCTTGCAGTGGCTCACCTGGGACGGCCGCTGGCCCCGCTAATAGACGTTGGCGCACTGCATTAACTCCATGCAGGGCTATCTGCTGTTGGACTTCAGACATTAAGTCGGCGAGCTCCTGCTGAGGCTGTACCGCCGTAGAAGCCGTCGCAGCCGTCGCAGCGCGTGTGGTCCTCTTCCTTTGTGTGTTGGCCGCGGGCTTCTTCTGCGCTGGCAGCTTGGATCTTGGCTTACGCTGAGCTGGCATGGCTACAACAAATGCTAAGAGAATAATATTGTAAGTACAGGAATAAGTGCAGTGGAAACCCGATCTAGTACAAGGATGTTCTGTATAACTTTGTTGAGGAATGCTGGCAAGAAATAAAGCCTAGTTGCCTCGAAACTTAATAAAGAAATATATTGATATAGGATTTAAAGTCACTCTGAAACTTAATAAAGAAATATATTGTTATTAGATTTAAAGGTTGACCGTGTAATAATTAACCGCCCCATATTAGATATGAATGTGCTAGACTAATCCAGCCAAGCATAATAATAATAGATTACAAGGGTAATAAATCATGTCTCACTACAATTGATAATTATGCACATGGTGTGCTAGCCTTTTTTTTTTTTTTTTTTTTTATATAAGTGTTTTAACTGTTAGAAGGACTGCAGTATAACAGGGAAGAAAAAACCGGTTGCTAAGCTCACCTGACTGGTCTATTAGCTTTTAGGGAAGCCATGCTTGCGGTGGAGGGGGAGCGTCCCGGCCCACGTGGCCACCCTACCTCAGATCAGGGACGGCGCATGACCCGGCCGCCAGCATCCCTTAGACCCGCACGGCTTTCTGGCCTCTTAGCCATGAGGGCGAGGGTGCCCCAAAGCCCCTAGGGAGCTGCCATGGCCCACGGAGGTCGGTACATGGGGGGGGAGTAGTGTCCGGCGTGGCTCCTCACTCACTCTTCTCGGCCGCCCCCACGTGGCAACGCAGGTCGCTCTTCCAGGCCCCCCCACCTCCCGGAGTAAGGGGTAGAAATTCCGGTCGGCGGTTTATTATTAATTTATTTAGTTTATGTGTGCCCTTGCCGGCGGCAGTCCGGAAGCCCCGCAGGGGTCCACCGCAGCGACGACAAAGGCCGGCGGCGGGCCACGTGGCGCCGCACTCGCTCCCAGCGGGTGCCCCCTCCCTCCTCTCTCGGCGCGAGGGACAGAAAAAACACAGGCGGCGAAATTGGGGCTTTAGAGGGCCGCGGGTGCCGCGGTTTTTCATCCGCCTACTCCTTACACACTTACCAGAAGTGCAAAGAAAGGTGGATGGGCTGGCGTCGCAATGGGCCTGCTTCCGAGAGATGCGAAGTCGCTGTAGGTGGGCTGCCTAGAATGGTTCTTGTGGCCTGCAGGCGAAACTTTTCGGCGTGAGAGGAAGGTAGGCAAGTCGCGTCTGTCTCCCTGTGTCTCCGTTTGAAAAGGGGCGACTTCCTTTCCGCTTCCCCTTCTTCTCCTAAACCCCCCCCCACCCCCCCCGGCTTTCCCTCGCTGATTGGTTCCCTCTCCTCCTCCCTCCCCCCCCCCCCATTTCCCCCCTCCCTTTTCCGCTCCGGCTTCGGCCGATTTGGCCTCGCTCCTCCCTATACGGGATCGGAGCTTGTTCTTTCTTAGAGCAGAAACACAGTCTGTTAAAGTTTGGAGCTGATCTGAAGAGATTTTAGGTTTGAAAGTTAAATGTTCTCAGAACCACTTTCTATGTAATGCAATATTGTTTCTTAGAGCAGAACCAAACTCAGTAAAAGTTTGGAGCCGATCTGAAGAGATTTTCGGTTTGAAAGTGAAATGTTCTGATCACATTATATGTAATGCAATCTCCTTTATTAGAGCAGAAACAGTCTGTAAAATTTACGAGCCGATCTAAAGAGATTTTAGGTTTGAAAGTTACATGTTCCAGTACCACTTTCTATGTAATGCAATTTTGTTTCTTAGAGCAGAAACACAGTTTGTAACAGTTTGAGGTCTATCAGTTCTATGTAATGCAATCTGGTTTCTTAGTTCAGAAATAGTCTGTAATAGCTTGAGCTCTATCAGAAATGTTCTCAGAACCACTTTCTATGAAATGCAATCTTGTTTCTTAGAGCAGAAAAACAGTTTGAGGTCTATCAGAAGAGATTTTTGGTTTGAAAGTGAAATGTTCTCAGAACCACTTTCTATGTAATGCAATTTTGTTTCTTAGAGCAGAAACACAGTTTGTAACAGTTTGTGGTCTATCAGAAGAGATTGGTGTTTTCAAAATGGAATGTTCTCAGAACCACTTTCTATGTAATGCAATCTCCTTTATTAGAGCAGAAACACAGTCTGTTAAAGTTTGGAGCTGATCTGAAGAGATTTTAGGTTTGAAAGTTAAATGTTCTCAGAACCACTTTCTATGTAATGCAATTTTGTTTCTTAGAGCAGAAGCACAGTCTGTAACAGTTTGAGGTCTATCAGAAGAGATTTTTGGTTTGAAAGGGAAATGTCCACTTTCTATGTAATTACTATTTTGTTTCTTAGAGCAGAAACACAGTGTGTAACAGTTTGGAGCCGATCTGAAGAGATTTTAGGTTTGAAAGTGAAATGTACTGAGAACCACTTTCTATGTAATGCAATTTTGTTTCTTAGAGCAGAAACAGTTTGAGGTCTATCAGAAGAGATTTTTGGTTTGAAAGGGAAATGTTCTCATATCCACTTTCTATGTAATGCAATTTTGTTTCTTAGAGCAGAAACACAGTTTGTAACAGTTTGAGGTCTATCAGAAGAGATTTTAGTTTTGAAAGTGAAATGTTCTCAGAACCACTTTCTATGTAATTCAAACTTGTTTCTTAGAGCAGAAACAAAGTCAGTAAAAGTTAGGAGCCGATCTGAAGAGATTTTAGTTTTGAAAGTGAAATGTTCTCAGAACCACTTTCTATGTAATGCAATTTTGTTTCTTAGAGCAGAAACAAAGTTTGTAACAGTTTGAGGTCTATCAGAAGAGATTTTTTTGTTTAAAAGTGAAATTTTCTCAGAACCACTTTCTATGTAATGCAATCTCCTTTATTAGAGCAGAAACACAGTCTGTTAAAGTTTGGAGCTGAACTGAGAGATTTTAGGTTTACATAGAACCACTTTCTATGTAATGCAATTTTGTTTCTTAGAGCAGAAACACAGTTTGTAACAGTTTGAGGTCTATCAGAAGAGATTTTTGGTTTGAAAGTGAAATGTTCTCATATCCACTTTCTATGTAATGCAATTTTGTTTCTTAGAGCAGAAACACAGTTTGTAACAGTTTGAAGTCTATCAGAAGAGATTTATGGTTTAAAAGTGGAATGTTCTCAGAACCACTTTCTATGTAATGCAGACTTGTTTCTTAGAGCAGAAACACAGTTTGTAACAGTTTGTGGTCTATCAGAAGAGATTGGTGTTTTCAAAATGGAATGTTCTCAGAACCACTTTCTATGTAATGCAATCTCCTTTATTAGAGCAGAAACACAGTCTGTTAAAGTTTGGATCTGATCTGAAGAGATTTATAGTTTTGAAAGTGAAATGTTCTCAGAACCACTTTCTATGTAATGCAAACTTGTTTCTTAGAGCAGAAACACAGTCTGTTAAAGTTTGGATCTGATCTGAAGAGATTTATAGTTTTGAAAGTGAAATGTTCTCAGAACCACTTTCTATGTAATGCAAACTTGTTTCTTAGAGCAGAAACACAGTCTGTTAAAGTTTGGAGCTGATCTGAAGAGATTTTAGGTTTGAAAGTTAAATGTTCTCAGAACCACTTTCTATGTAATGCAATATTGTTTCTTAGAGCAGAACCAAACTCAGTAAAAGTTTGGAGCCGATCTGAAGAGATTTTCGGTTTGAAAGTGAAATGTTCTGATCACTTTCTATGTAATGCAATTTTGTTTCTTAGAGCAGAAGCACAGTCTGTAACAGTTTGAGGTCTATCAGAAGAGATTTTTGGTTTGAAAGGGAAATGTTCTCATATCCACTTTCTATGTAATGCAATTTTGTTTCTTAGAGCAGAAACACAGTGTGTAACAGTTTGGAGCCGATCTGAAGAGATTTTAGGTTTGAAAGTGAAATGTACTGAGAACCACTTTCTATGTAATGCAATTTTGTTTCTTAGAGCAGAAACAGTTTGAGGTCTATCAGAAGAGATTTTTGGTTTGAAAGGGAAATGTTCTCATATCCACTTTCTATGTAATGCAATTTTGTTTCTTAGAGCAGAAACACAGTTTGTAACAGTTTGAGGTCTATCAGAAGAGATTTTAGTTTTGAAAGTGAAATGATCTCAGAACCACTTTCTATGTAATTCAAACTTGTTTCTTAGAGCAGAAACAAAGTCAGTAAAAGTTAGGAGCCGATCTGAAGAGATTTTAGTTTTGAAAGTGAAATGTTCTCAGAACCACTTTCTATGTAATGCAATTTTGTTTCTTAGAGCAGAAACACAGTTTGTAACAGTTTGAGGTCTATCAGAAGAGATTTTAGTTTTGAAAGTGAAATGTTCTCAGAACCACTTTCTATGTAATGCAAACTTGTTTCTTAGAGCAGAAACACAGTTTGTAACAGTTTGAGGTCTATCAGAAGAGATTTATGGTTTAAAAGTGGAATGTTCTCAGAACCACTTTCTATGTAATGCAATCTTGTTTCTAAGAGCAGAAACAGTCTGTAAAATTTTGGAGCCGATCTGAAGAGATTTTAGGTTTGAAAGTGAAATGTTCTCATATCCACTTTCTATGTAATGCAATTTTGTTTCTTAGAGCTGAAACACAGTTTGTAACAGTTTGAGGTCTATCAGAAGAGATTTTTGGTTTAAAAGTGGAATGTTCTCAGAACCACTTTCTATGTAATGCAATCTCCTTTATTAGAGCAGAAACACAGTCAGTAAAAGTTAGGAGCCGATCTGAAGAGATTTTCGGTTTGAAAGTGAAATGTTCTGAGAACCACATTATATGTAATGCAATCTCCTTTATTAGAGCAGAAACACAGTCTGTTAAAGTTTGGAGCTGAACTGTAGAAATTTTAGGTTTGAAAGTTAAATGTTCTCAGAACCACTTTCTATGTAATGCAATTTTGTTTCTTAGAGCAGAAACACAGTTTGTAACAGTTTGAGGTCTATCAGAAGAGATTTTTGGTTTAAAAGTGGAATGTTCTCAGAACCACTTTCTATGTAATGCAATCTCCTTTATTAGAGCAGAACACAGTCTGTTAAAGTTTGGAGCTGATCTGAAGAGATTTTAGGTTTGAAAGTTAAATGTTCTCAGAACCACTTTCTATGTAATGCAAACTCGTTTCTTAGAGCAGAAACACAGTCAGTAAAAGTTAGGAGCCGATCTGAAGAGATTTTCGGTTTGAAAGTGAAATGTTCTGAGAACCACATTATATGTAATGCAATCTCCTTTATTAGAGCAGAAACACAGTCTGTTAAAGTTTGGAGCTGAACTGAAGAAATTTTAGGTTTGAAAGTTAAATGTTCTCAGAACCACTTTCTATGTAATGCAAACTCGTTTCTTAGAGCAGAAACAAAGTCAGTAAAAGTTAGGAGCCGATCTGAAGAGATTTTCGGTTTGAAAGTGAAATGTTCTCAGAACCACTTTTTATGTAATGCAATTTTGTTTCTTAGAGCAGAAACACAGTTTGTAACAGTTTGAGGTCTATCAGAAGAGATTTTAGTTTTGAAAGTGAAATGATCTCAGAACCACTTTCTATGTAATTCAAACTTGTTTCTTAGAGCAGAAACAAAGTCAGTAAAAGTTAGGAGCCGATCTGAAGAGATTTTAGTTTTGAAAGTGAAATGTTCTCAGAACCACTTTCTATGTAATGCAATTTTGTTTCTTAGAGCAGAAACACAGTTTGTAACAGTTTGGAGCCGATCTGAAGAGATTTTCGGTTTGAAAGTGAAATGTTCTGAGAACCACTTTCTATGTAATGCAAACTCGTTTCTTAGAGCAGAAACAAAGTCAGTAAAAGTTAGGAGCCGATCTGAAGAGATTTTCGGTTTGAAAGTGAAATGTTCTCAGAACCACTTTCTATGTAATGCAATTTTGTTTCTTAGAGCAGAAACACAGTTTGTAACAGTTTGAGGTCTATCAGAAGAGATTTTTGGTTTAAAAGTGGAATGTTCTCAGAACCACTTTCTATGTAATGCAATCTCCTTTATTAGAGCAGAACACAGTCTGTTAAAGTTTGGAGCTGAACTGAAGAAATTTTAGGTTTGAAAGTTAAATGTTCTCAGAACCACTTTCTATGTAATGCAATCTCCTTTATTAGAGCAGAAACAGTCTGTAAAATTTATGAGCCGATCTAAAGAGATTTTAGGTTTGAAAGTTACATGTTCCAGTACCACTTTCTATGTAATGCAATTTTGTTTCTTAGAGCAGAAACACAGTTTGTAACAGTTTGAGGTCTATCAGTTCTATGTAATGCAATCTGGTTTCTTAGTTCAGAAATAGTCTGTAATAGCTTGAGCTCTATCAGAAATGTTCTTGAGCTCTATCAGAAATGTTCTCAGAACCACTTTCTATGAAATGCAATCTTGTTTCTTAGAGCAGAAAAACAGTTTGAGGTCTATCAGAAGAGATTTTTGGTTTGAAAGTGAAATGTTCTCAGAACCACTTTCTATGTAATGCAATTTTGTTTCTTAGAGCAGAAACACAGTTTGTAACAGTTTGTGGTCTATCAGAAGAGATTGGTGTTTTCAAAATGGAATGTTCTCAGAACCACTTTCTATGTAATGCAATCTCCTTTATTAGAGCAGAAACACAGTCTGTTAAAGTTTGGAGCTGATCTGAAGAGATTTTAGGTTTGAAAGTTAAATGTTCTCAGAACCACTTTCTATGTAATGCAATTTTGTTTCTTAGAGCAGAAGCACAGTCTGTAACAGTTTGAGGTCTATCAGAAGAGATTTTTGGTTTGAAAGGGAAATGTCCACTTTCTATGTAATTACTATTTTGTTTCTTAGAGCAGAAACACAGTGTGTAACAGTTTGGAGCCGATCTGAAGAGATTTTAGGTTTGAAAGTGAAATGTACTGAGAACCACTTTCTATGTAATGCAATTTTGTTTCTTAGAGCAGAAACAGTTTGAGGTCTATCAGAAGAGATTTTTGGTTTGAAAGGGAAATGTTCTCATATCCACTTTCTATGTAATGCAATTTTGTTTCTTAGAGCAGAAACACAGTTTGTAACAGTTTGAGGTCTATCAGAAGAGATTTTAGTTTTGAAAGTGAAATGTTCTCAGAACCACTTTCTATGTAATTCAAACTTGTTTCTTAGAGCAGAAACAAAGTCAGTAAAAGTTAGGAGCCGATCTGAAGAGATTTTAGTTTTGAAAGTGAAATGTTCTCAGAACCACTTTCTATGTAATGCAATTTTGTTTCTTAGAGCAGAAACAAAGTTTGTAACAGTTTGAGGTCTATCAGAAGAGATTTTTTTGTTTAAAAGTGAAATTTTCTCAGAACCACTTTCTATGTAATGCAATCTCCTTTATTAGAGCAGAAACACAGTCTGTTAAAGTTTGGAGCTGAACTGAGAGATTTTAGGTTTACATAGAACCACTTTCTATGTAATGCAATTTTGTTTCTTAGAGCAGAAACAC
>NW_022985928.1:0-23916 GCF_902459505.1 Geotrypetes seraphini
AACCCTTAAATTTTTTTTAGAATTTTATCTAAGTCCCCTGAATTTTTTTCAGAATTTTTTCTAAGTCCCCTGAATTTTTTCTAAATCCCTTGAATTTTTTCTAAAACCCCTAAATTTTTTTCAGAATTTTTGCTAAGTCCCCATAATTTTTTTCAGAATATTTCTAAGTCCCCTGAATTTTTTCTAATTCTCCTGAATTCTTTTCAGAATTTTTTCTAAGTCCCCCCTGAATATTTTCTAAGACCCATGAAATTTTTCTAAGATCCGTAAATTTTATTAAGAATTTTTTCTAAGTCCCATTTATTTTTTCTAAATCCCTTGAATTTTTTCTAAAACCCCTAAATTTTTTCTGAATTTTTGCTAAGTCCCCATAATTTTTTTCAGAATTTTTTCTAAGTCCCCTGAATTTTTTTCAGAATATTTTCTAAGTCACCTGAATATTTTCTAAATCCCCTGAATTTTTTCTAAGTCCCCTGAATTTTTTCTAAATCCCTTGAATTTTTTCTAAAACCCCTAAATTTTTTTCTGAATTTTTGCTAAGTCCCCAGAATTTTTTTCATAATTTTTTCTAAGTCCCCTGAATTTTTTTCAGAATATTTTCTAAGTTACCTGAATATTTTCTAAGACCCCTGAATTTTTTCTAAGTCCCCCTGAATTTTATTCAGAATATTTTCTAAGTCCCCTGAATTTTTTTCAGAATTTTTTCTAAAACCATGAAATTTTTTCAAAATTTTTTCTAAGTCCCCTGAATTTTTTTCAGAATATTTTTAAGTCCCCTGAATTTTTTCTAAGTCCCTTAAATTTTTTTTAAGAACCCTGAATTTTTTCTAAAACCCCTGAATTTTTTTTCTGAATTTTTTCTAAGACCTCCTGAATATTTTTCAGAATTTTTTACCCTTAAATTTTTTTCAGAATTTTTGCTAAGTCCCCAGAATTTTTTTCAGAATTTTTTTCTAAAACCCTGAATTTTTTTCAGAATTTTTTCTAAAACCCTGAATTTTTTTCAGAATTTTTTCTAAAACCCCTGAATTTTTTTTCAGAATTTTTTCTAAGACCTCCTGAATATTTTTCAGTATTTTTAACCTCTAAATTTTTTTCAGAATTTTTGCTAAGTCCCCAGAATTTTTTTCAGAATTTTTTCTAAAACCCTTAAATTTTTTTTAGAATTTTTTCTAAGTCCCCTGAATTTTTTTCTGAATTTTTTCTAAGTCCCCTGAATTTTTTCTAAATCCCTTGAATTTTTTCTAAAACCCCTAAATTTTTTTCAGAATTTTTGCTAAGTCCCCAGAATTTTTTTCAGAATATTTATAAGTCCCCTGAATTTTTTCTAATTCTCCTGAATTCTTTTCAGAATTTTTTCTAAGTCCCCCCTGAATATTTTCTAAGACCCCTGATATTTTTCTAAGATCCCTAAATTTTATTTAGAATTTTTTCTAAGTCCCCTGAATTTTTTTAAGAACATTTTCTAAGTCCCCTTATTTTTTTCTAAATCTCTTGAATTTTTTCTATAAACCCTAAATTTTTTTCAGAATTTTTGCTAAGTCCCCAGAATTTTTTTCAGAATATTTCTAAGTCCCCCTGAATTTTTTCTAAATCCCTTGAATTTTTTCTAAAACCTCTAAATTTTTTTCTGAATTTTTGCTAAGTCCCCAGAATTTTTTTCAGAATTTATTCTAAGACCCCTAAATTTTATTTAGAATTTTTTCTAAGTCCCCTGAATTTATTTAAGAATATTTTCTAAAACCCTGAATTTTTTTCAGAATTTTTTCTAAATCCCCTAAATTTTTTTTAGAATTTTTTCTAAGTCCCCTGAATTTTTTTCAGAATTATTTCTAAGTCCCCCTGAATATTTTCTAAGACCCCTGAAGTTTTTTCTGAATTTTTGCTAAGTCCCTTAAATTTTTTTTAAAACACTGAATTTTTTCTAAGAGCCCTAAATTTATTTCAGAATTTTTTTTAAGTACGCAGAATTTTTTTCAGAATTTTTTCTAAAACCCCTGAATTTTTTTCAGAATTTTTAACCTCTAAATTTTTTTCAGAATTTTTTCTAAAACCTTTAAATTTTTTTTAGAATGTTATCTAAGGCCCCTGAATTTTTTCAGAATTTTTGCTAAGTCCCCAGAATTTTTTTCAGAATATTTCTAAGTCCCCCTGAATATTTTCTAAGACCCCTGAAATTTTTCTAAGACCCCTAAATTTTATTTAGAATTTTTTCTAAGTCCCCTGAATTTTTTCTAAATCCCTTGAATTTTTTCTAAAACCCCTAAATTTTTTTCTGAATTTTTGCTAAGTCCCCAGAATTTTTTTCAGAATTTTTTTAAGTCCCCTGAATTTTTTTCAGAATATTTTCTAAGTCACCTGAATATTTTCTAAGACCCCTGAATTTTTTCGAAGTTTCCCTGAATTTTATTCAGAATATTTCTAAGTCCCCTGAATTTTTTCTAAGTCCCTTAAATTTTTTTTAAGAACCCTGAATTTTTTCTAAGAGCCCTAAATTTATTTCAGAATTTTTTTTAAGTACGCAGAATTTTTTTTCAGAATTTTTTCTAAAACCCCTGAATTTTTTTTCAGAATTTTTTCTAAGAATTTTTTCAGAATTTTTAACCTCTAAATTTTTTCAGAATTTTTGCTAAGTCCCCAGAATTTTTTTCAGAATTTATTCTAAGACCCCTAAATTTTATTTAGAATTTTTTCTAAGTCCCCTGAATTTATTTAAGAATATTTTCTAAAACCCTGAATTTTTTTCAAAATTTTTTCTAAATCCCCTAAATTTTTTTTAGAATTTTTTCTAAGTCCTGAATATTTTCTAAGACCTCTGAAATTTTTCTAAGACCCCTAAATTTTATTTAGAATTTTTTCTAAGTCCCCTGAATTTTTTCTAAATCCCTTGAATTTTTTCTAAAACCCCTAAATTTTTTTAGAATTTTTTCTAAGTCCCCTGAATTTTTTTCTAAATCCCTTGAATTTTTTCTAAAACCCCTAAATTTTTTTAGAATTTTTCTAAGTCCCCTAAATTTTTTCTAAATCCCTTGAATTTTTTCTAAAACCCCTGAATTTTTTTCAGAATTTTTGCTAAGTCCCCAGAATTTTTTTCAGAATATTTCTAAGTCCCCTGAATTTTTTCTAAGTCTCTTAAATTTTTTTTAAGACCCCCAAATTTTTTCTAAGAGCCCTAAATTTATTTCATAATTTTTTCTAAGTACGCAGAATTTTTTTCAGAATTTTTTCTAAAACGCCTGAATTTTTTTTCAGAATTTTTTCTAAGAATTTTTTCAGAATTTTTAACCTCTAAATTTTTTCAGAATTTTTGCTAAGTCCCCAGAATTTTTTTCAGAATTTATTCTAAGACCCCTAAATTTTATTTAGAATTTTTTCTAAGTCCCCTGAATTTATTTAAGAATATTTTCTAAAACCCTGAATTTTTTTCAGAATTTTTTCTAAATCCCCTAAATTTTTTTTAGAATTTTTTCTAAGTCCCCTGAATTTTTTTCAGAATTTTTTCTAAGACCCCTGAATTTTTTTCAGAATTTTTAACCTCTAAATTTTTTTCAGAATTTTTGCTAAGTCCCCAGAATTTTTTTCAGAATTTTTTCTAAAACCTTTAAATTTTTTTTAGAATTTTATCAAAGGCCCCTGAATTTTTTTCAGAATTTTTTCTAAGTCCCCTGAATTTTTTCTAAATCCCTTGAATTTTTTCTAAAACCCCTAAATTTTTTTCAGAATTTTTGCTAAGTCCCCAGAATTTTTTTCAGAATATTTCTAAGTCCCCCTGAATATTTTCTAAGACCTCTGAAATTTTTCTAAGACCCCTAAATTTTATTTAGAATTTTTTCTAAGTCCCCTGAATTTTTTCTAAATCCCTTGAATTTTTTCTAAAACCCCTAAATTTTTTTAGAATTTTTCTAAGTCCACTGAATTTTTTTCAGAATTTTTTCTAAGTCCCCTAAATTTTTTCTAAATCCCTTGAATTTTTTCTAAAACCCCTAAATTTTTTTCAGAATTTTTGCTAAGTCCCCAGAATTTTTTTCAGAATATTTCTAAGTCCCCTGAATTTTTTCTAAGTCTCTTAAATTTTTTTTAAGACCCCCAAATTTTTTCTAAGAGCCCTAAATTTATTTCAGAATTTTTTCTAAGTACGCAGAATTTTTTTCAGAATTTTTTCTAAAACCCCTGAATTTTTTTTCAGAATTTTTTCTAAGAATTTTTTCAGAATTTTTAACCTCTAAATTTTTTCAGAATTTTTGCTAAGTCCCCAGAATTTTTTTCAGAATTTTTTCTAAGACCCCTAAATTTTATTTAGAATTTTTTCTAAGTCCCCTGAATTTATTTAAGAATATTTTCTAAAACCCTGAATTTTTTTTCAGAATTTTTTCTAAATCCCCTAAATTTTTTTTTAGAATTTTTTCTAAGTCCCCTGAATTTTTTTCAGAATTTTTTCTAAGACCCCTGAATTTTTTTCAGAATTTTTAACCTCTAAATTTTTTTTAGAATTTTATCAAAGGCCCCTGAATTTTTTTCAGAATTTTTTCTAAGTCCCCTGAATTTTTTCTAAATCCCTTGAATTTTTTCTAAAACCCCTAAATTTTTTTTCAGAATTTTTGCTAAGTCCCCAGAATTTTTTTTAGAATATTTCTAAGTCCCCTGAATTTTTTCTAATTCTCCTGAATTCTTTTCAGAATTTTTTCTAAGTCCCCCCTGAATATTTTCTAAGACAACTGAAATTTTTCTAAGATCCCTAAATTTTATTTAGAATTTTTTCTAAGTCCCCTGAATTTTTTTAAGAACATTTTCTAAGTCCCCTTAATTTTTTCTAAATCTCTTGAATTTTTTCTATAAACCCTAAATTTTTTTCAGAATTTTTGCTAAGTCCCCAGAATTTTTTTCAGAATATTTCTAAGTCCCCCTGAATATTTTCTAAGACCCCTAAATTTTTTCTAAGACCCCTAAATTTTATTTAGAATTTTTTCTAAGTCCCCTGAATTTTTTCTAAATCCCTTGAATTTTTTCTAAAACCCCTAAATTTTTTTTAGAATTTTTCTAAGTCCCCTGAATTTTTTTCAGAATTTTTTCTAAGTCCCCTGAATTTTTTCTAAATCCCTTGAATTTTTTCTAAAACCCCTGAATTTTTTTCAGAATTTTTGCTAAGTCCCCAGAATTTTTTTCAGAATATTTCTAAGTCCCCTGAATTTTTTCTAAGTCTCTTAAATTTTTTTTAAGACCCCCAAATTTTTTCTAAGAGCCCTAAATTTATTTCATAATTTTTTCTAAGTACGCAGAATTTTTTTCAGAATTTTTTCTAAAACCCCTGAATATTTTCTAAGACCCCTGAAATTTTTCTAAGACTCCTAAATTTTATTTTGAATTTTTTCTAAGTCCCCTGAATTTATTTAAGAATATTTTCTAAAACCCTGAATTTTTTTCAGAATTTTTGCTAAGTCCCCAGAATTTTTTTCAGAATTTTTTCTAAGTCCCCTGAATTTTTTTCAGAATATTTTCTAAGTCACCTGAATATTTTCTAAGACCCCTGAATTTTTTCTAAGTCCCCCTGAATTTTATTCAGAATATTTTCTAAGTCCCCTGAATTTTTTTCAGAATTTTTTCTAAAACCATGAAATTTTTTCAAAATTTTTTCTAAGTCCCCTGAATTTTTTCAGAATATTTCTAAGTCCCCTGAATTTTTTCTAAGTCCCTTAAATTTTTTTTAAGAACCCTGAATTTTTTCTAAGAGCCCTTAATTTATTTCAGAATTTTTTTTAAGTATGCAGAATTTTATTTCAAATTTTTTCTAAAACCCCTGAATATTTTTTCAGAATTTTTTCTAAGACCTCCTGAATATTTTTCAGAATTTTTTACCCCTAAATTTTTTTCAGAATTTTTGCTAAGTCCCCAGAATTTTTTTCAGAATTTTTTTCTAAAACCCTGAATTTTTTTCAGAATTTTTTTTAAAACCCTGAATTTTTTTCAGAATTTTTTCTAAGTCCCCTGAATTTTTTTCAGAATTTTTTCTAAAACCCTTAAATTTTTTTAGAATTTTTCTAAGTCCACTGAATTTTTTTCAGAATTTTTTCTAAGTCCCCTGAATTTTTTCTAAATCCCTTGAATTTTTTTTTAAACCCCTAAATTTTTTTCAGAATTTTTGCTAAGTCCCCAGAATTTTTTTCAGAATATTTCTAAGTCCCCTGAATTTTTTCTAATTCTCCTGAATTTTTTTCAAAATTTTTTCTAAGTCCCCCCTGAATATTTTCTAAGACCCCTGAAATTTTTCTAAGATCCCTAAATTTTATTTAGAATTTTTTCTAAGTCCCCTGAATTTTTTTAAGAATATTTTCTAAGTCCCCTTATTTTTTTCTAAATCTCTTGAATTTTTTCTAAAACCCCTAAATTTTTTTCAGAATTTTTGCTAAGTCCCCAGAATTTTTTTCAGAATATTTCTAAGTCCCCTGAATTTTTTCTAAATCTCTTAAATTTTTTTAAGACCCCCAAATTTTTTCTAAGAGCCCTAAATTTATTTCATAATTTTTTCTAAGAACGCAGAATTTTTTTCAGAATTTTTTCTAAAACCCCTGAATATTTTCTAAGACCCCTGAAATTTTTCTAAGACTCCTAAATTTTATTTAGAATTTTTTCTAAGTCCCCTGAATTTATTTAAGAATATTTTCTAAAACCCTGAATTTTTTTCAGAATTTTTTCTAAGTCCCCTGAATTTTTTTCAGAATTTTTTCTAAAACCCTTAAATTTTTTTTAGAATTTTTCTAAGTCCACTGAATTTTTTTCAGAATTTTTTCTAAGTCCCCTGAATTTTTTCTAAATCCCTTGAATTTTTTTTTAAACCCCTAAATTTTTTTCAGAATTTTTGCTAAGTCCCCAGAATTTTTTTCAGAATATTTCTAAGTCCCCTGAATTTTTTCTAATTCTCCTGAATTTTTTTCAAAATTTTTTCTAAGTCCCCCCTGAATATTTTCTAAGACCCCTGAAATTTTTCTAAGATCCCTAAATTTTATTTAGAATTTTTTCTAAGTCCCCTGAATTTTTTTTAAGAATATTTTCTGTCCCCTTATTTTTTTCTAAATCTCTTGAATTTTTTCTAAAACCCCTAAATTTTTTTCAGAATTTTTGCTAAGTCCCCAGAATTTTTTTCAGAATATTTCTAAGTCCTCTGAATTTTTTCTAAGTCTCTTAAATTTTTTTTAAGACCCCCAAATTTTTTCTAAGAGCCCTAAATTTATTTCATAATTTTTTCTAAGTACGCAGAATTTTTTTCAGAATTTTTTCTAAAACCCCTGAATATTTTCTAAGACCCCTGAAATTTTTCTAAGACTCCTAAATTTTATTTAGAATTTTTTCTAAGTCCCCTGAATTTATTTAAGAATATTTTCTAAAACCCTGAATTTTTTTCAGAATTTTTTCTAAGACTCCCTAAATTTTTTTCAGAATTATTTCTAAGTCCCCCTGAATATTTTCTAAGACCCCTGAAGTTTTTCTAAGAACCCTAAATTTTATTTAGAATTTTTTCTAAGTCCCCTGAATTTTTTTAAGAATATTTACTAATTCCCCTGAATTTTTTCTAAATCCCTTGAATTTTTTCTAAGATCCCTAAATTTTTTCTAAGTCCCTTGAATTTTTTTCAGAAATTTTTCTAAGTCCCCTGAATTTTTTCTAATTCTCCTGAATTTTTTTCAGAATTTTTTCTAAGACCCTTAGGGGGTCTTAGAAAAAAAAATTTTCAGAATTTTTTCTAAGTCCCCCTGAAAATCTCTTCTGATAGATCTCAAACTGTTACAGAAAGTGGTTCTGAGAAAATTTCACTTTCAAACCTAAACTCTCTTCAGATCGGCTTCAAACTTTTACAGACTGTGTTTCTGCTCTAAGAAAGTGGTTCTGAGAACATTACACTTTCAAACCTAAAATCTCTTCAGATCGGCTCCAAACTTTTACAGACTGTGTTTCTGCTCTTAGAAACCAGATTGCATTACATAGAAAGTGGTTCTGAAGACATTACATTACATTACATAGTTCTGAGATAATTTCTTTCAAAACTAGAAAAGATTCTGAGAGAGCTCAAACTTTTACAAACTGTGTTTCTCCTCTAAGAAACCAGATTGCATTACATAGAAAGTGGTTCTGAGAACATTTCTTTCAAAACTAGAATGGTTCTGAGAACATTTCACTTTCAAACCTAAAATTTCTTCAGATGGCTCCAAACTGTTACAGACTGTGTTTCTGCTCTAAGAAATCAGATTGCATTACATAGAAATTGGTTCTGAGAACATTTCACTTTCAAACCTAAAATCTCTTCTGATAGATCTCAAACTGTTACAGACTGTGTTTCTGCTATATAAAACAAGATTGCATAATATAGAAAGTGGTTCTGAGAAAATTTCACTTTCAAACCTAAACTCTCTTCAGATCGGCTTCAAACTTTTACAGACTGTGTTTCTGCTCTAAGAAAAAAGATTGAATTACATAGAAAGTGGTTCTGAGAACATTACACTTTCAAACCTAAAATCTCTTCAGATCGGCTCCAAACTTTTACAGACTGTGTTTCTGCTCTAAGAAATCAGATTGCATTACATAGAAAATGGTTCTGAGAACATTACACTTTCAAACCTAAAATCTCTTCTGATAGATCTCAAACTGTTACAGACTGTGTTTCTGCTCTAAGAAACCAGATTGCATTACATAGAAATTGGTTCTGAGAACATTTCACTTTCAAACCAAATATCTCTTCTGATAGATCTCAAACTGTTACAGCCTGTGTTTCTGCTTTAAGAAACCAGATTGCATTACATAGAAAGTGGTTCTGAGAAAATTTCTTTCAAAACTAGAAAAGATTCTGAGAGAGATCAAACTTTTACAAACTGTGTTTCTCCTCTAAGAAACCAGATTGCATTACATAGAAAGTGGTTCAAAGAACATTTCTTTCAAACCTAAAATCTCTTCTGATAGATCTCAAACTGTTACAGACTGTGTTTCAGCTCTAAGAAATTGGTTCTGAGAACATTTCACTTTCAAACCTAAAATCTTTTCTGATAGATCTCAAACTGTTACAGACTGTGTTTCAGCTCTAAGAAATTTGTTCTGAGAACATTTCACTTTCAAACCTAAAATCTCAAACTGTTACAGACTGTGTTTCTGCTATATAAAACAAGATTGTATAATATAGAAAGTGGTTCTGAGAAAATTTCACTTTCAAACCTAAAATCTCTTCTGATAGACCTCAAACTGTTAGAGACTCTGCTTCTGCTCTAAGAAACAAGATTGCATTACATAGAAAGTGGTTCTAAGAACATTTCTTTCAAACCTAAAATCTCTTCTGATAGATCTCAAACTGTTACAGACTGTGTTTCTACTCTAAGAAATTGGTTCTGAGAACATTTCACTTTCAAACCTAAAATCTCTTCTGATAGATCTCAAACTGTTACAGACTGTGTTTCTGCTATATAAAACAAGATTGCATAATATAGAAAGTGGTTCTGAGAACATTTCACTTTCAAACCTAAAATCTCTTCTGATAGACCTCAAACTGTTACAGACTGTGTTTCTGCTCTAAGAAACAAGATTGCATTACATAGAAAGTGGTTCTGAGAATATTACACTTTCAAACCTAAAATCTCTTCTGATCGGTTCCAAACTTTTACAGACTGTGTTTCTGCTCTAAGAAACCAGATTGTATTACATAGAAAGTGGTTCTGAGAACATTTCTTTCAAAACTAGAAAAGATTCTGATAGAGCTCAATCTGTTACAGATTGTTTCTGATCTAAGAAAATGTGGTTCCGAGAAAATTTCACTTTCAAAGCAAATATCTCTTCTGATAGACCGCAAACTGTTACAGACTGTGTTTCTATTCAAAGAAATCTTGTTTATTAGAGCAGAAACACAGTCTGTAACAGTTTGAAGTCTATCAAAATAGATTTTAGGTTTGAAAGAGAAATGTACTCAGAAACTATCTATTTAATGCATCTGGTTTCTTAGAAACAGCTTGAGCTCTATCAGAATCTTTTCTAGTTTTGAAAGAAATGTTCTCAGAACCACTTTCTATGTAATGCAATCTTGTTTCTTAGAGCAGAAACACAGTCTGTAACAGTTTGAGGTCTATCAGAAGAGATTTTAGGTTTGAAAGTGTAATGTTCTCAGAACCACTTTCTATGTAATGCAATCTGGTTTCTTAGAGCAGAAACACAGTCTGTAACAGTTTGACATCTATCAGATCTGATCGGTTCCATACTTTTACAGACTGTGTTTCTGCTCTAAGAAACCAGATTGCATTACATAGAAAGTGGTTCTGAGAACATTTCTTTCAAAACTAGAATGGTTCTGAGAACATTTCACTTTCAAATCTAGAATCTCTTCTGATAGACCTCAAACTGTTACAGACTGTGTTTCTGCTCTAAGAAACCAGATTGCATTACATAGAAAGTGGTTCTGAGGACATTTCTTTCAAAACTAGAATGGTTCTGAGAACATTTCACTTTCAAACCTAAAATCTCTTCTGATAGACCTCAAACTGTTACAGACTGTGTTTCTGCTCTAAGAAACAAGATTGCATTACATAGAAAGTGGATCAGAGAACAGTTCACTTTCAAACCAAATATCTCTTCTGATAGACCTCAAACTGTTACAGACTTTTACCACTTTCTATATTATGCAATCTGGTTTCTTAGAGCAGAAACACAGTCTGTAAAAGTTTGGAGCCGATCTGAAGAGATTTTAGGTTTGAAAGTGTAATGTTCTCAGAACCATTTTCTATGTAATGCAATCTGATTTCTTAGAGCAGAAACACAGTCTGTATCAGTTTGAGATCTATCAGAAGAGATTTTAGGTTTGAAAGTGAAATGTTCTCAGAACCAATTTCTATGTAATGCAATCTGGTTTCTTAGAGCAGAAGCAGAGTCTGTAACAGTTTGAGGTCTATCAGAAGAGATTTTAGGTTTGTTCTTAGAACCACTTTCTATGTAATGCAATCTGGTTTCTTAGAGCAGAAGCAGAGTCTGTAACAGTTTGAGGTCTATCAGAAGAGATTTTAGGTTTGAAAGTGAAATGTTCTCGGAACCATTCTAGTTTTGAAAGAAATGTTCTTTGAACCACTTTCTATGTAATGCAATCTTGTTTCTTAGAGCAGAAACACAGTCTGTAAAAGTTTGAGGTCTATCAGAAGAGATTTTATGTTTGAAAGTGAAATGTTCTCAGAACCATTCTAGTTTTGAAAGAAATGTTCTCAGAACCACTTTCTATGTAATGCAATCTGGTTTCTTAGAGCAGAAACACAGTCTGTAACAGTTTGAGGTCTATCAGAAGAGATTTTATGTTTGAAAGTGAAATGTTCTCAGAACCACTTTCTATGTAATGCAATCTTGTTTCTTAGAGCAGAAACACAGTCTGTAACAGTTTGAGGTCTATCAGAAGAGATTTTAGGTTTGAAAGTGAAATGTTCTCATAGCCATTCTAGTTTTGAAAGAAATGTTCTCATTACCACTTTCTTAGAGCAGAAACCAGATTGCATTACATAGAAAGTGGTAATGAGAACATTTCTTTCAAAACTAGAATGGTTCTGAGAACTTTTCACTTTCAAACCTAAAATCTCTTCTGATAGACCTCAAACTGTTACAGACTGTGTTTCTGCTATATAAAACAAGATTGCATAATATAGAAAGTGGTTCTGAGAAAATTTCACTTTCAAACCTAAACTCTCTTCAGATCGGCTTCAAACTTTTACAGACTGTGTTTCTGCTCTAAGAAATCAGATTGCATTACATAGAAAATGGTTCTGAGAACATTACACTTTCAAACCTAAAATCTCTTCTGATAGACCTCAAACTGTTACAGACTGTGCTTCTGCTCTAAGAAACAAGATTGCATTACATAGAAAGTGGTTCTAAGAACATTTCTTTCAAACCTAAAATCTCTTCTGATATAGATCACAAACTGTTACAGACTGTGTTTCTGTTATATAGATATAACAAGATTGCATAATATAGAAAGTGGTTCTGAGAAAATTTCACTTTCAAACCTAAAATCTCTTCTGATAGACCTCAAACTGTTACAGACTCTGCTTCTGCTCTAAGAAACAAGATTGCATTACATAGAAAGTGGTTCTAAGAACATTTCTTTCAAACCTAAAATCTCTTCTGTTACAGACTGTGTTTCTGCTATATAAAACAAGATTGCATAATATAGAAAGTGGTTCTGAGAAAATTTCACTTTCAAACCTATACTCTCTTCAGATCGGCTTCAAACTTTTACAGACTGTGTTTCTGCTCTAAGAAAAAAGATTGCATTACATAGAAAGTGGTTCTGAGAACATTACACTTTCAAACCTAAAATCTCTTCAGATCGGCTCCAAACTTTTACAGACTGTATTTCTGCTCTAAGAAACAAGATTGCATTACATAGAAAGTGGTTCTGAGAACATTTCTTTCAAAACTAGAAAGTGGTTCTGAGAACATTTCACTTTCAAACCTAAAATCTCTTCTGATAGACGTCAAACTGTTACAGACTCTGCTTCTGCTCTAAGAAACAAGATTGCATTACATAGAAAGTGGTTCTAAGAACAAACCTCAAATCTCTTCTGATAGATCTCAAACTGTTACAGACTGTGTTTCTGCTCTAAGAAACCAGATTGCATTACATAGAAAGTGGTTCTGAGAACATTACACTTTCAAACCTAAAATCTCTTCAGATCGGCTCCAAACTTTTACAGACTGTATTTCTGCTCTAAGAAACAAGATTGCATTACATTGAAAGTGGTAATGAGAACATTTCTTTCAAAACTAGAATGGCTATGAGAACATTTCACTTTCATATCTAAAATCTCTTCTGATAGACCTTAAACTGTTACAGACTGTGTTTCTGCTCTAAGAAACAAGATTGCATTACATAGAAAGTGGTTCAAAGAACATTTCACTTTCAAACCAAATATCTCTTCTGATAGATCTCAAAACTGTTACAGACTGTGTTTCTGCTCTAAGAATCCAGATTGCATTACATAGAAAGTGGTTCTGAGGACATTTCTTTCAAAACTAGAATGGCTATGAGAACATTTCACTTACAAACCTAAAATCTCTTCTGATAGACCTCAAACTGTTACAGACTGTGTTTCTGCTCTAAGAAACAAGATTGCATTACATAGAAAGTGGTTCTAAGAACATTTCACTTTCAAACCAAATATCTCTTCTGATCGGTTCCATACTTTTACAGACTGTGTTTCTGCTCTAAGAAACCAGATTGCATTACATAGAAAGTGGTTCTGAGAACATTTCATTCAAAACTAGAATGGTTCTGAGAACATTTCACTTTCAAATCTAAAATCTCTTCAGATAGACCTCAAACTGTTACAGACTGTGTTTCTGCTCTAAGAAACCAGATTGCATTACATAGAAAGTGGTTCTGAGATAATTTCTTTCAAAACTAGAAAAGATTCTGAGAGAGCTCAAACTTTTACAAACTGTGTTTCTCCTCTAAGAAACCAGATTGCATTACATAGAAAGTGGTTCTGAGAATGGTTCTGAGAAAATTTCACTTTCAAACCTAAACTCTCTTCAGATCGGCTTCAAACTTTTACAGACTGTGTTTCTGCTCTAAGAAAAAAGATTGCATTACATAGAAAGTGGTTCTGAGAACATTACACTTTCAAACCTAAAATCTCTTCAGATCGGCTCCAAACTTTTACAGACTGTATTTCTGCTCTAAGAAACAAGATTGCATTAAATAGAAATTGGTTCTGAGAACATCTCTTCTGATCGGTTCCATACTTTTACAGACTGTTTCTGCTCTAAGAAACCAGATTGCATTACATAGAAAGTGGTTCTGAGATAATTTCTTTCAAAACTAGAAAAGATTCTGAGAGAGCTCAAACTTTTACAAACTGTGTTTCTCTTATAAGAAACCAGATTGCATTACATAGAAATTGGTTCTGAGAATATTTCTTTCAAAACTAGAATGGTTCTGAGAACATTTCACTTTCAATCCTAAAATCTCTTCTGATAGACCTCAAACTGTTATAGACTGTGTTTCTGCTCTAAGAAACAAGATTGCATTACATAGAAAGTGGTTCAA
Source organism: Geotrypetes seraphini (assembly GCF_902459505.1). Lineage (NCBI taxonomy): Eukaryota > Metazoa > Chordata > Amphibia > Gymnophiona > Dermophiidae > Geotrypetes > Geotrypetes seraphini. Next base: position 14,054 of record NW_022985928.1, read on the forward strand.
AGAACATTTCTTTCAAAACTAGAATGGTTCTGAGAACATTTCACTTTCAAACCAAATATCTCTTCTGATCGGTTCCATACTTTTACAGACTGTGTTTCTGGTCTAAGAAACCAGATTGCATTACATAGAAAGTGGTTCTGAGAACATTTCTTTCAAAACTAGAATGGTTCTGAGAACATTTTACTTTCAAACCTAAAATCTCTTCTGATAGACCTCAAACTGTTACAGACTGTGTTTCTGCTCTATGAAACAAGATTGCATTACATAGAAAGTGGTTCTGAGAACATTTCACTTTCAAACCAAATATCTCTTCTGATAGATCTCAAACTGTTACAGCCTGTGTTTCTGCTTTAAGATGTAATGCAATATTACATAGAAAGTGGTTCTGAGAACATTTCTTTCAAAACTAGAAAAGATTCTGAGAGAGATCAAACTTTTACAAACTGTGTTTCTCCTCTAAGAAATTGGTTCTGAGAACATTTCACTTTCAAACCAGATTGCATTACATAGAAAGAACATTTCTTTCAAACCTAAAATCTCTTCTGATAGATCTCAAACTGTTACAGACTGTGTTTCAGCTCTAAGAAATTGGTTCTGAGAACATTTCACTTTCAAACCTAAAATCTCTTCTGATAGATCTCAAACTGTTACAGACTGTGTTTCTGCTATATAAAACAAGATTGCAAAATATAGAAAGTGGTTCTGAGAACATTACACTTTCAAACCTAAACTCACTTCAGATCGGCTCCAAACTTTTACAGACTGTATTTCTGCTCTAAGAAACAAGATTGCATTACATAGAAAATGGTTCTGAGAACATTACACTTTCAAACCTAAAATCTCTTCAGATCGGCTCCAAACTTTTACAGACTGTGTTCCTGCTCTAAGAAACCAGATTGCATTACATAGAAAGTGGTTCTGAGAACATTTCTTTCAAAACTAGAAAGTGGTTCTGAGAACATTTCACTTTCAAACCTAAAATCTCTTCTGATAGACCTCAAACTGTTACAGACTCTGCTTCTGCTCTAAGAAACAAGATTGCATTACATAGAAAGTGGTTCTAAGAACAAACCTCAAATCTCTTCTGATAGATCTCAAACTGTTACAGACTGTGTTTCTGCTCTAAGAAACCAGATTGCATTACATAGAAATTGGATCTGAGAACATTTCACTTTCAAACCTAAAATCTCTTCAGATCGGCTCCAAACTTTTACAGACTGTGTTTCTGCTCTAAGAAATCAGATTGCATTACATAGAAAATGGTTCTGAGAACATTACACTTTCAAACCTAAAATCTCTTCAGATCGGCTCCAAACTTTTACAGACTGTGTTTCTGCTCTAAGAAACCAGATTGCATTACATAGAAAGTGGTTCTGAGAACATTTCTTTCAAAACTAGAAAGTGGTTCTGAGAACATTTCACTTTCAAACCTAAAATCTCTTCTGATAGACCTCAAACTGTTACAGACTTTTACCACTTTCTATATTATGCAATCTTGTTTTATATAGCAGAAACACAGTCTGTAACAGTTTGAGGTCTATCAGAAGAGATTTTAGGTTTGAAAGTGAAAAGTTCTCAGAACCATTCTAGTTTTGAAAGAAATGTTCTCATTACCACTTTCTATGTAATGCAATCTGGTTTCTGCTCTAAGAAACAAGATTGCATTACATAGAAAGTGGTAATGAGAACATTTCTTTCAAAACTAGAATGGCTATGAGAACATTTCACTTTCAAACCAAATATCTCTTCTGATAGATCTCAAAACTGTTACAGACTGTGTTTCTGCTCTAAGAATCCAGATTGCATTACATAGAAAGTGGTTCTGAGGACATTTCTTTCAAAACTAGAATGGCTATGAGAACATTTCACTTACAAACCTAAAATCTCTTCTGATAGACCTCAAACTGTTACAGACTGTGTTTCTGCTCTAAGAAACAAGATTGCATTACATAGAAAGTGGTTCTGAGAACATTTCTTTCAAAACTAGAAAGTGGTTCTGAGAACATTTCACTTTCAAACCTAAAATCTCTTCTGATAGACCTCAAACTGTTACAGACTCTGCTTCTGCTCTAAGAAACAAGATTGCATTACATAGAAAGTGGTTCAAAGAACATTTCTTTCAAAACTAGAATGGTTCTGAGAACATTTCACTTTCAAACCAAATATCTCTTCTGATCGGTTCCATACTTTTACAGACTGTGTTTCTGCTCTAAGAAACCATATTGCATTACATAGAAAGTGGTTCTGAGAACATTTCTTTCAAAACTAGAATGGTTCTGAGAACATTTTACTTTCAAACCTAAAATCTCTTCTGATAGACCTCAAACTGTTACAGACTGTGTTTCTGCTCTATGAAACAAGATTGCATTACATAGAAAGTGGTTCTGAGAACATTTCACTTTCAAACCAAATATCTCTTCTGATAGATCTCAAACTGTTACAGCCTGTGTTTCTGCTTTAAGAAACCAGATTGCATTACATAGAAAGTGGTTCTGAGAACATTTCTTTCAAAACTAGAAAAGATTCTGAGAGAGATCAAACTTTTACAAACTGTGTTTCTCCTCTAAGAAATTGGTTCTGAGAACATTTCACTTTCAAACCAGATTGCATTACATAGAAAGAACATTTCTTTCAAACCTAAAATCTCAAACTGTTACAGACTGTGTTTCAGCTCTAAGAAATTGGTTCTGAGAACATTTCACTTTCAAACCTAAAATCTCTTCTGATAGATCTCAAACTGTTACAGACTGTGTTTCTGCTATATAAAACAAGATTGCATAATATAGAAAGTGGTTCTGAGACATTTCACTTTCAAACCTAAAATCTCTTCTGATAGACCTCAAACTGTTACAGACTCTGCTTCTGCTCTAAGAAACAAGATTGCATTACATAGAAAGTGGTTCTAAGAACAAACCTCAAATCTCTTCTGATAGATCTCAAACTGTTACAGACTGTGTTTCTGCTCTAAGAAACCAGATTAAATTACATAGAAATTGGATCTGAGAACATTTCACTTTCAAACCTAAAATCTCTTCAGATCGGCTCCAAACTTTTACAGACTGTGTTTCTGCTCTAAGAAATCAGATTGCATTACATAGAAAATGGTTCTGAGAACATTACACTTTCAAACCTAAAATCTCTTCAGATCGGCTCCAAACTTTTACAGACTGTGTTTCTGCTCTAAGAAACCAGATTGCATTACATAGAAAGTGGTTCTGAGAACATTTCTTTCAAAACTAGAAAGTGGTTCTGAGAACATTTCACTTTCAAACCTAAAATCTCTTCTGATAGACCTCAAACTGTTACAGACTTTTACCACTTTCTATATTATGCAATCTTGTTTTATATAGCAGAAACACAGTCTGTAACAGTTTGAGGTCTATCAGAAGAGATTTTAGGTTTGAAAGTAAAAATTCTCAGAACCATTCTAGTTTTGAAAGAAATGTTCTCATTACCACTCTCTATGTAATGCAATCTGGTTTCTGCTCTAAGAAACAAGATTGCATTACATAGAAAGTGGTAATGAGAACATTTCTTTCAAAACTAGAATGGCTATGAGAACATTTCACTTTCAAACCAAATATCTCTTCTGATAGATCTCAAAACTGTTACAGACTGTGTTTCTGCTCTAAGAATCCAGATTGCATTACATAGAAAGTGGTTCTGAGGACATTTCTTTCAAAACTAGAATGGCTATGAGAACATTTTACTTTCAAACCTAAAATCTCTTCTGATAGACCTCAAACTGTTACAGACTGTGTTTCTGCTCTATGAAACAAGATTGCATTACATAGAAAGTGGTTCTAAGAACATTTCACTTTCAAACCAAATATCTCTTCTGATCGGTTCCATACTTTTACAGACTGTGTTTCTGCACTAAGAAACCAGATTGCATTACATAGAAAGTGGTTCTGAGAACATTTCTTTCAAAACTAGAATGGTTCTGAGAACATTTTACTTTCAAACCTAAAATCTCTTCTGATAGATCTCAAACTGTTACAGACTGTGTTTCAGCTCTAAGAAATTGGTTCTGAGAACATTTCACTTTCAAACCTAAAATCTCTTCTGATAGATCTCAAACTGTTACAGACTGTGTTTCTGCTATATAAAACAAGATTGCATAATATAGAAAGTGGTTCTGAGAAAATTTCACTTTCAAACCTAAAATCTCTTCTGATAGACCTCAAACTGTTACAGACTCTGCTTCTGCTCTAAGAAACAAGATTGCATTACATAGAAAGTGGTTCTGAGAACATTTCACTTTCAAACCTAAAATCTCTTCTGATAGATCTCAAACTGTTACAGACTGTGTTTCTGCTATATAAAACAAGATTGCATAATATAGAAAGTGGTTCTGAGAAAATTTCACTTTCAAACCTAAACTCTCTTCAGATCGGCTTCAAACTTTTACAGACTGTGTTTCTGCTCTAAGAAACCAGATTGCATTACATAGAAAGTGGTTCTGAGAACATTACACTTTCAAACCTAAAATCTCTTCAGATCGGCTCCAAACTTTTACAGACTGTATTTCTGCTCTAAGAAACAAGATTGCATTACATAGAAAGTGGTAATGAGAACATTTCTTTCAAAACTAGAATGGCTATGAGAACATTTCACTTTCAAATCTAAAATCTCTTCTGATAGACCTTAAACTGTTACAGACTGTGTTTCTGCTCTAAGAAACAAGATTGCATTACATAGAAAGTGGTTCAAAGAACATTTCACTTTCAAACCAAATATCTCTTCTGATAGATCTCAAACTGTTACAGACTGTGTTTCTGCTCTAAGAAACCAGATTGCATTACATAGAAAGTGGTTCTGAGGACATTTCTTTCAAAACTAGAATGGCTATGAGAACATTTCACTTACAAACCTAAAATCTCTTCTGATAGACCTCAAACTGTTACAGACTGTGTTTCTGCTCTAAGAAACAAGATTGCATTACATAGAAAGTGGTTCTAAGAACATTTCACTTTCAAACCAAATATCTCTTCTGATCGGTTCCATACTTTTACAGACTGTGTTTCTGCTCTAAGAAACCAGATTGCATTACATAGAAAGTGGTTCTGAGAACATTTCTTTCAAAACTAGAATGGTTCTGAGAACATTTCACTTTCAAATCTAAAATCTCTTCTGATAGACCTCAAACTGTTACAGACTGTGTTTCTGCTCTAAGAAACCAGATTGCATTACATAGAAAGTGGTTCTGAGATAATTTCACTTTCAAACCTAAATATCTCTTCTGATAGATCTCAAACTGTTACAGACTGTGTTTCTGCTCTAAGAAACCAGATTGCATTACATAGAAAGTGGTTCTGAGAAAATTTCACTTTCAAACCTAAACTCTCTTCAGATCGGCTTCAAACTTTTACAGACTGTGTTTCTGCTCTAAGAAAAAAGATTGCATTACATAGAAAGTGGTTCTGAGAACATTACACTTTCAAACCTAAAATCTCTTCAGATCGGCTCCAAACTTTTACAGACTGTATTTCTGCTCTAAGAAACAAGATTGCATTACATAGAAAGTGGTTCTGAGAACATCTCTTCTGATCGGTTCCATACTTTTACAGACTGTTTCTGCTCTAAGAAACCAGATTGCATTACATAGAAAGTGGTTCTGAGATAATTTCTTTCAAAACTAGAAAAGATTCTGAGAGAGCTCAAACTTTTACAAACTGTGTTTCTCCTATAAGAAACCAGATTGCATTACATAGAAATTGGTTCTGAGAATATTTCTTTCAAAACTAGAATGGTTCTGAGAACATTTCACTTTCAATCCTAAAATCTCTTCTGATAGACCTCAAACTGTTATAGACTGTGTTTCTGCTCTAAGAAACAAGATTGCATTACATAGAAAGTGGTTCAAAGAACATTTCTTTCAAAACTAGAATGGTTCTGAGAACATTTCACTTTCAAACCAAATATCTCTTCTGATCGGTTCCATACTTTTACAGACTGTGTTTCTGGTCTAAGAAACCAGATTGCATTACATAGAAAGTGGTTCTGAGAACATTTCTTTCAAAACTAGAATGGTTCTGAGAACATTTTACTTTCAAACCTAAAATCTCTTCTGATAGACCTCAAACTGTTACAGACTGTGCTTCTGCTCTAAGAAACAAGATTGCATTACATAGAAAGTGGTTCTAAGAACATTTCACTTTCAAACCAAATATCTCTTCTGATCGGTTCCATACTTTTACAGACTGTTTTTCTGCACTAAGAAACCAGATTGCATTACATAGAAAGTGGTTCTGAGAACATTTCTTTCAAAACTAGAATGGTTCTGAGAACATTTTACTTTCAAACCTAAAATCTCTTCTGATAGACCTCAAACTGTTACAGACTGTGTTTCTGCTCTATGAAACAAGATTGCATTACATAGAAAGTGGTTCTGAGAACATTTCACTTTCAAACCAAATATCTCTTCTGATAGATCTCAAACTGTTACAGCCTGTGTTTCTGCTTTAAGAAACCAGATTGCATTACATAGAAAGTGGTTCTGAGAACATTTCTTTCAAAACTAGAAAAGATTCTGAGAGAGATCAAACTTTTACAAACTGTGTTTCTCCTCTAAGAAATTGGTTCTGAGAACATTTCACTTTCAAACCAGATTGCATTACATAGAAAGAACATTTCTTTCAAACCTAAAATCTCTTCTGATAGATCTCAAACTGTTACAGACTGTGTTTCAGCTCTAAGAAATTGGTTCTGAGAACATTTCACTTTCAAACCTAAAATCTCTTCTGATAGATCTCAAACTGTTACAGACTGTGTTTCTGCTATATAAAACAAGATTGCATAATATAGAAAGTGGTTCTGAGAACATTACACTTTCAAACCTAAAATCTCTTCAGATCGGCTCCAAACTTTTACAGACTGTATTTCTGCTCTAAGAAACAAGATTGCATTACATAGAAAGTGGTTCTGAGAACATTACACTTTCAAACCTAAAATCTCTTCAGATCGGCTCCAAACTTTTACAGACTGTATTTCTGCTCTAAGAAACAAGATTGCATTACATAGAAAGTGGTTCTGAGAACATTTCTTTCAAAACTAGAAAGTGGTTCTGAGAACATTTCACTTTCAAACCTAAAATCTCTTCTGATAGACCTCAAACTGTTACAGACTCTGCTTCTGCTCTAAGAAACAAGATTGCATTACATAGAAAGTGGTTCTAAGAACAAACCTCAAATCTCTTCTGATAGATCTCAAACTGTTACAGACTGTGTTTCTGCTCTAAGAAACCAGATTGCATTACATAGAAATTGGATCTGAGAACATTTCACTTTCAAACCTAAAATCTCTTCAGATCGGCTCCAAACTTTTACAGACTGTTTTTCTGCTCTAAGAAATCAGATTGCATTACATAGAAAATGGTTCTGAGAACATTACACTTTCAAACCTAAAATCTCTTCAGATCGGCTCCAAACTTTTACAGACTGTGTTCCTGCTCTAAGAAACCAGATTGCATTACATAGAAAGTGGTTCTGAGAACATTTCTTTCAAAACTAGAAAGTGGTTCTGAGAACATTTCACTTTCAAACCTAAAATCTCTTCTGATAGACCTCAAACTGTTACAGACTTTTACCACTTTCTATATTATGCAATCTTGTTTTATATAGCAGAAACACAGTCTGTAACAGTTTGAGGTCTATCAGAAGAGATTTTAGGTTTGAAAGTGAAAAGTTCTCAGAACCATTCTAGTTTTGAAAGAAATGTTCTCATTACCACTTTCTATGTAATGCAATCTGGTTTCTGCTCTAAGAAACAAGATTGCATTACATAGAAAGTGGTAATGAGAACATTTCTTTCAAAACTAGAATGGCTATGAGAACATTTCACTTTCAAACCAAATATCTCTTCTGATAGATCTCAAAACTGTTACAGACTGTGTTTCTGCTCTAAGAATCCAGATTGCATTACATAGAAAGTGGTTCTGAGGACATTTCTTTCAAAACTAGAATGGCTATGAGAACATTTCACTTACAAACCTAAAATCTCTTCTGATAGACCTCAAACTGTTACAGACTGTGTTTCTGCTCTAAGAAACAAGATTGCATTACATAGAAAGTGGTTCTGAGAACATTTCTTTCAAAACTAGAAAGTGGTTCTGAGAACATTTCACTTTCAAACCTAAAATCTCTTCTGATAGACCTCAAACTGTTACAGACTCTGCTTCTGCTCTAAGAAACAAGATTGCATTACATAGAAAGTGGTTCAAAGAACATTTCTTTCAAAACTAGAATGGTTCTGAGAACATTTCACTTTCAAACCAAATATCTCTTCTGATCGGTTCCATACTTTTACAGACTGTGTTTCTGCTCTAAGAAACCATATTGCATTACATAGAAAGTGGTTCTGAGAACATTTCTTTCAAAACTAGAATGGTTCTGAGAACATTTTACTTTCAAACCTAAAATCTCTTCTGATAGACCTCAAACTGTTACAGACTGTGTTTCTGCTCTATGAAACAAGATTGCATTACATAGAAAGTGGTTCTGAGAACATTTCACTTTCAAACCAAATATCTCTTCTGATAGATCTCAAACTGTTACAGCCTGTGTTTCTGCTTTAAGAAACCAGATTGCATTACATAGAAAGTGGTTCTGAGAACATTTCTTTCAAAACTAGAAAAGATTCTGAGAGAGATCAAACTTTTACAAACTGTGTTTCTCCTCTAAGAAATTGGTTCTGAGAACATTTCACTTTCAAACCAGATTGCATTACATAGAAAGAACATTTCTTTCAAACCTAAAATCTCTTCTGATAGATCTCAAACTGTTACAGACTGTGTTTCAGCTCTAAGAAATTGGTTCTGAGAACATTTCACTTTCAAACCTAAAATCTCTTCTGATAGATCTCAAACTGTTACAGACTGTGTTTCTGCTATATAAAACAAGATTGCATAATATAGAAAGTGGTTCTGAGAAAATTTCACTTTCAAACCTAAAATCTCTTCTGATAGACCTCAAACTGTTACAGACTCTGCTTCTGCTCTAAGAAACAAGATTGCATTACATAGAAAGTGGTTCTAAGAACAAACCTCAAATCTCTTCTGATAGATCTCAAACTGTTACAGACTGTGTTTCTGCTCTAAGAAACCAGATTGCATTACATAGAAATTGGATCTGAGAACATTTCACTTTCAAACCTAAAATCTCTTCAGATCGGCTCCAAACTTTTACAGACTGTGTTTCTGCTCTAAGAAATCAGATTGCATTACATAGAAAATGGTTCTGAGAACATTACACTTTCAAACCTAAAATCTCTTCAGATCGGCTCCAAACTTTTACAGACTGTGTTTCTGCTCTAAGAAACCAGATTGCATTACATAGAAAGTGGTTCTGAGAACATTTCTTTCAAAACTAGAAAGTGGTTCTGAGAACATTTCACTTTCAAACCTAAAATCTCTTCTGATAGACCTCAAACTGTTACAGACTTTTACCACTTTCTATATTATGCAATCTTGTTTTATATAGCAGAAACACAGTCTGTAACAGTTTGAGGTCTATCAGAAGAGATTTTAGGTTTGAAAGTGAAAAGTTCTCAGAACCATTCTAGTTTTGAAAGAAATGTTCTCATTACCACTTTCTATGTAATGCAATCTGGTTTCTGCTCTAAGAAACAAGATTGCATTACATAGAAAGTGGTAATGAGAACATTTCTTTCAAAACTAGAATGGCTATGAGAACATTTCACTTTCAAACCAAATATCTCTTCTGATAGATCTCAAACTGTTACAGACTGTGTTTCTGCTCTAAGAAACCAGATTGCATTACATAGAAAGTGGTTCTGAGGACATTTCTTTCAAAACTAGAATGGCTATGAGAACATTTCACTTACAAACCTAAAATCTCTTCTGA
>NW_022985929.1:0-23324 GCF_902459505.1 Geotrypetes seraphini
AGATTTCCTCTTTTGGAGGTTGTCCCAGAAGTTTCCCACCTGGTAGGGACCTCTGCCTGGGAGAAGATGCAGTCTTGCATATCAGAAGTTTGCTGCCCCTTGGGGACACCTAGCTATCCAGCCTCCTGGTATCATGTGTGATTTTGTGTGTTTTTTTTTTGTTTTTTTAATAGCCGAGGGGCTATACCCTGCATAGCTGCTCATATCCATAACTGAGTCAAGAACTTGAGTGCAGCCTGTTGGACTCCTACCTAGCTTGACCAGAACAAACAGTGAGCCAGCTGTGGTCCTTAATCTCCCTTCCTTCCACCCCCCCCCCCCCCCTCCCATGTCACAGCAGTAAAGTGCAACTAGTACCAGTGTGTTTTAACTTGCATACTATGCTGTAGTTTATCCTGGAAAGCATAAAGTCAAAGGGATTACTACTAGAATTCCCAAAGCAGGGAGAGTTACCTAGGCTAATCAATCTGCTTCAGCTTATACATCTGATTAGGATGGTGTTCTCGGCTAGTAATTGTAGTTCTTGGTAATAATTTAGTGATGCTGAGCTTCATCAAACAAGATGCATTTCTCCCTCCAGTTAGGAGTACAACGGCTTGAAAACAGGGTATAGGCTTAGCCATTGCTCAGAGTAACAAATTATGGGAGTAATGAATCGTGGCATATACTTCATGCCATAATTCATTGCTCCTGTTCATTGAAGTGTGAAAATGTGTTAAAAACTGCTGTATGACTCTGGAAAGCAGTCTGCTATGAAATGCAACTTCCAGGTAGATTTCCATCACATTCGTATAGACACATCTAATAAAAATCCAGGGCATATTGGCAACTACTGCCCATTCCTAGTCTTGGACACCTTCATATCAACATCTACATAACTTTTTTCTTACAACAGTTCTCGTTCCCAGGTATTGCTTTTAACTTCTGGGTACACTAAGGAACCTAGTGTTTATCAAGGATGATAGAAGGCATACATATTGAGCGTCCTTCATGTGGCAGTAGAGAATGACATGGGGACAAATGTATTTAGTGGTCCTGAATGAAATACTTGAATTATTGGGACAAATGTCCCTGTCCCTGCAAGCACCATCTGCAGATGCCTTGAACACTTTAAAATCATGTGTTTTTGAGGCTTGTGCGGATGAGGACAGAGCTTGCAGGAATTGAGGCAGAAGTAAGAACATAAGCATTGCCTCTGCCGGGTCAGACCATAGGTCTATCATGCTCAGCAGTCCGCTCCCATGGTGGCCCCCCAGGTCCATGACCTGTAAGTGATCTTTTACTTAAACCTGTTATTCTCTAACCGTTAAATATCCTGTATAGTAACCCTCTAACTGTACCCTTCAACCCCCCTTTTCCTTCAGGAAATCATCTCATCCCATTTTGAAACCCATAATCGTACTCTGACCTACCACTTCCTCTGGAAGCGCATTCCAAGTGTCCACCACCCTCTGAGTGAAGAACTTCCTAGCATTTGTTCTGAATCTGCCTCCTTTCATTTTTTGTGAATGCCCTCTTGGTTTTGTTGCCCCCGCTAGTCTGAAGAATCTGTCTCTCTATACCCTTCATGATCTTATAAGTTTCTATCATGTCCCCTCTTAAGTCTCTGCTTTTCCAGGGAAAAGAGCCCCAGCTTCTCTAGCCTTTCAGCATATGAAAAGTTTTCCATGCCTATTATCATCCTTGTTGCTTTTCTCTGGACCCTCGAGTATCGCCATATCCTTAAGGTATGGCGACCAGTACTGATCGCAGTACTCCAGATGCGGACGCACCATCGCCCGATACAGTGGCAGGATAACCTCCTTGTTCTGGTAATGATACCTTTTCTGATAATATCCAACATTCTGTTAGCCTTTGAGGCTGCTGCGCATTGTGCCGCCGGCTTCATTGTTTTATCCACCAGAACCCCAAGTCCTTATCTAGTTTGCCATCCCCCCCATCGTGTAGTGGGGATGGGGGACAAACTTGCTTGTGTCCTATTTGGCAGTCTTTCTTTTTGAGCCAAAAGCTCTATGCTTTTAATTTTAATGGTTAGGACTGAACCATGCATGCCTTCAAACTTAAGGATGTGTTGTCTCTACAAATGATGGCATTTTCAACAACTTTTTTTTTTTTTCTCTCAGGTGGGGACCAAGGGCTATTGAACAGCTTCTTCAGTAGTTGGGCAACAACAGATATCAACAAACATTTACCGTTTGTTTATAATCTCAGCAGTGTTTCTACATATTCCTATCTACCAGCCTTCAAAGTGTAAGTATAAACTTAACATGTTTACTATGCATCTGGAAATATCTAAAATCGGTATAACTCAATTTTACTACACACCACAATGATCACTGGGTTCTAAACCTTCATTCACTTCCTAGAACCCCCCCCCCCCACCCCACCCCATAAGAACCAGCCACTTATGTCGGCTACAACAGTTTGCAGGGTATGCATCACCAGTGACTGACTTTCTGGCTTACATCAGAAGTGAGTAACTTGCAACTGTTAAATGTGACCTTGACATTGGAGTTAAAGTTGCATTAATCTGTATAGCGACTATAGCAACAATTGCTCTCGTATTTCAAAACTCCATTCAGGGAAACTTGCTGCTGCTAAACAATGTTTTTTTACCAATCCTACTTAAGTCCAGACTTAAATCGGTGAAGCTTAATTGGCTTCTGCTTCTTCTCCCCTTCAAAAAAAAAGAGTATCTTTAGCCACCATAGCTTAGAGCTGTGATTCTACCAATATAACTTTAGTTTATAGAGCAGTAACCCTGAAGCTAAACTCTTAAGCTGCTTTTAGATGGTGTTGCTAAACATAGCTACTAGACAGCAGGCATGGGAACCTCAGGTGGTTTATCCAGCTCTTTAAAACAACAAATATGATGGCTGCAGCTATTTAGACTAACATACCTGCTTTTAGTCTGACCTTAGAACCTTGAAACACTAATAAATAGCTGAACCTCAGAAGGGGAGTTACTATACCAGTGCAGGGGGCAAAGGAACAAAACTGAGCACAAGATCGGAATCCCTTTGACAAAAGAACCAAACAGTCTCCTGTAAAATTTAGCTTAGTCTCTGAGATCAATCTCGAGAGCAGCCTTGTAGCCTTCATCCAGGAGATCAATAGTGTAATATGTAGATGGAAGCTATTCACCAGACAAATCATGCAGCTTCTAGGACTGTACAATTAGGGCCTGCCCAAAGGTATCTCAATACCCTAGGCCCAGGGGTAGGCAATTCAGGTCCTTGAGAGCTGGAGCCAGGTCAGGTTTTCAGGATATCCATAAATATGCATGAAATTTGCATCTCAAGGAGGCACTGCATGTTACTCTATCTCATACATGGTGGAGATCCTGAAAACCTGACCTGGCTCAGCTCTCGAGGACCTGAATTGCCTTGGGCCAGTGGTCTTCATGCAAGGCCTACGAGCCAATGGCAGCCCATAGAGCCTTTGCAGAATATCATACCCTTCCACCATTAGGATCTGGCACTTTCTGCGACCTCACCTTGGAGTATTGCATTCAATTCTGGTCTCCTTATCTCAAAGATAATAGCAGCACTAGAAAAGGTTCAAAGAGCAGCAACCAAGATAAAGGGGATGGAACTCCTCTGGTATGAGGAAAAGACTAAAAAGGTTAGGGCTTGGGGAAAAAACAGCTGAAGGAAGATATGATTGATTTTGAAAGTCTACAAAATCCTGAGTGGAGTAGAACGGGTACAAGTAGATCTTTTTGTCTGTCCCCGTCCCCCCCCCCCCCTGTCAATTACAAAGACTAGGGGAGATAAAGTTACAGGGAAATAATTTAAACCCAATAGGAGGAAATTTTTTCACTCTTAAGTTTTAAGCTGTAGGTTGTGGTAAGAGCAGGTAGCGTAGCTGAGGTTTATACAATTTCCTGGAGGAAAGTCCATTATCTCATTGAGAAAGACAGAGGAAGCCACTGCTTTACCTGGATTGGTAGTATGCAATGTTACTACTCTTTGGGTTTTGGCCAGGTACTAGTGACCTGGATTGGCCACTGTTAGAATGGACTACTGGCTTGACAAACCATTTGTCTGACCCAGTAAGGCTATTATGTTACTTTTTTTTTTCTCCAGCACTGCACTTTTGGGCTGGGCAGCATGAGTGAAGTAAACATGCTGCCTTCAGTAGCCCTGGAAGCTCCTCCTTTGCTACAACTTCCTGTCCCCCCATGGTAGGAAGCTGTAGCAAAGGGAAAGCTTCCAGGGCTGCCAAAAGCAGCATGTTTACTTCACTCATGATGCCTAATGTCCCAAGAGTGAAACGCTGGAAACAAAAGGGTTAAAGTGCTGGATTCTGCTGAGGGGGGAGAGGGTGGTAGATGCTGGACAATGGACATGGGAGAAAAGGGTAAGATGCTAGACCTCTAGGGCAGTGATTCCCAACCCTGTCCTGGAGGAACACCAGGCCAATCGGGTTTTCAGGCTAGCCCTAATGAATATGCATGAGAGAGATTTGCATATGATGGAAGTGATAGGCATGCAAATTTGCTTCATGCATATTCATTAGGGCTAGCCTGAAAACCCAATTGGCCTGGTGTTCCTCCAAGACAGGGTTGGGAACCACTGCTCTAGGGAAATAGGAGGAAAAGCAATGCCAAATTACAAGAGGAGAGAGATGGTGCACATGGATGGAGAAGGGAAGACAAGAAAAAGTAGACAGTGAGAAGCAGAAAAATGGAAGAAAGTTTAATGTTAATGTTAAAAGGTAAAAAGTGAAGGCAAGAAAATAGCAAGTGGATAGGATAAGGTAGCCCTGGAAAGTTGAGCACAGAGAAGGAAGTGTAGCCAGAGACTAGAAAAATAAAATCGCCAGGCAACAGATTGTAATTTTCAATTCATTGATTTCTCAGTTTTGAGCTTACATCGGTCTATTCTGCACAGTTTAGGAAGAAATGCAATTCTCTTTGGTGTACTGTGTTCAGAGTCTGGCATCTAGGGGTTTTCTTTCTGTATATTAGGACTTCTAGGTTGTGGTTCTGTGTTTGCATAGGGTTCATCTGTTCTGCATTGTGACCAAGACCAGGTGTTCTGGTAGGAATGAATGTCAAAGCTTAATTTGATATCATGGTTCCAAGTAGGAGGATATTAGTTGGCTCTCCTTCAGTTCTTTTGGACCCAAAATGGCACTGATTTAAAATTGCCCTACACCTGTAGTTCATCTCTTCTGCCCAGTTTTTCTGGACCTAGCCTTACTTAGGAAGTAGTGGCATGGGTCTATTCAAATACATAAGAACAGAAGCAGTGCCTCTGCTGGGTCAGACCAGAGGTCCATCATGCCCAGCAGTCTGCTCACATGGCGGCCCATCAGGTCCAGGACCTGTATAGTAATCCTATCATACCCTTCTATCCCCTTTTCCTTCAGGAAATTGTCTATTCCTTCTTGAACCCCAATACCGTACTCACTCCTATCACACCCTCTGGGAGCGAATTCCAGGTGTCCACCACCCTTTGGGTGAAGAACTTCTAGCACTGGTTCTGAATCTGTCCCCTCTTAATTTTTCCAAATGGCCTTGTTTTGAAAGTTTGAATGTGTCCCTCCACTTTCTCTATGCCCTTCATGATCTTGTAAGTCTCATGTCCCCTCTAAGGCTCTGCTTCTCCAGGGAAAAGAGCCCCGGTTTCTCCAATCTTACAAGCCTTCCCTGCTGTATCCAGCACCCTACAATTTCTACTTGCAGATAGAAAGGGCAGGCTGCAGCAGTACTTGAGTGCTGAATGATGCCTCTTAAAACACACAGCTGTATTAGTCTACTTTCAGCTTAGGTAGGGAAGAGATGTTTATCAAATTGCCCAATTCACTGAATTTCTACCTTCTGTTGAGACAGGATACTAAAATTGAACTTTATTATATAACTGATAAATGCTCTAGGGAGACCTGAAGACTACCTCATTGTCAATCTGTGTACCTGAAACTACTGGTGTAGTCTCTAAACATCTTCTAAAAGACTTAAAGGCAAGCCACAGTACTGTACCCTTACCTCATTTCCTATATGTATTTAAATGCACTTCAAAGATCTTAAGATGTATGCTTTGGAGGCAAGGCAGGAGAGGAGATATGATGTTTACCTATGTGGCATAAATGTGTCTCAAGACAAATCTTTTCATTTGAAAGGAAGCTCTGGAATGAGTAGGCATAGGATGAAGTTTGAGACAGTAGGCTCAAGTAATCTAAGGAAATACCTTTTTCTAACAAAGGGTAGTAGATATGTGGCATAGTCTCCAGTAAAGGTGGTAGAGACATGAGTTCAAGGAAGCGTGGGACCTCTTAAGAGTGAATGCTCTGGATGGGCACTTGACCTTTATCTGCCTTGTGTGTGTGTGGGGGGGGGGTTAATGAAAAACTAAGATCTGCATGCAAAACTTGTTAACCATGATTCTCAAATGGTAGGCTTGATTGTGAGCAACAAGACCATTTTCCACTTTCACTTTAGTTTCTGTGAACTATAATTAGCTGTTTTATCTTGTATGTTTTGTATTCCATTGTATATAATTCTCTACAAATACACCAACTTAAGTGGAATCTTGTGCTCCTTGCTTTGTACTGCTCGAGAGGGTCCTATCTCTCTATGGTCTCTAGAGACTTTATACACAATTGTATAATTCAAAAGCAAATTCTAACATAATGGCCAAAAGTTGTTTTCCAGTTGGTCTCAATCATGTACACTATAGGAAAAATGGCTGAAGTAGACATTGGGTTTTGCAAAGACTTAAACTGTTACTACAGCTTAATGGATAGTAAAAATTGGGACAATTCTAGTCTTGATGGATTATCTTGGGCCAAACAGCAGTCCTGCATTAAACAGCTAGTACATGTTAAGCCCTACATCCTGCATAGGCTTGTCAAACCAGAAAGCATTTGGGCTAGAACTCGTGAGAGTTAAAGGTCAGGCTGGAAGATGGATAATCCAATGACTGATACAGCAGCACTAGTATGCACTTAGCAAAATAGTTAACAAAAGTTGTTCAAAATAAGTTAGCAGGTCATTCTAGACTCACTAGCAACTTGTACTTTGAGTTGCTGTTGTCTTTACCTTGCTCCAATTTTAAGGAAGCATAAAAAAGATTACACCTGTGTTGAAAGAAAAACTTATTTCTTTTTTTTTTTTTCTCTGCATGCATCCAGATCTTGACATATCTTGCTAAGACACCCAGAGCCCTTGACTAGATCCTAAAAATCATAATTCAGAATGATTTGAGTTTTCATATTATATATTCTCTTGCATTAACAGATTTGGGGCAAATGCTAAAGTTGTACACTTTTTGGGAAGAATCAAACCATGGCATTTTTCTTTTGACCCCAAAACAAAAAGTGTAAGTGGTATGCATGATCCAGCTGTGGTCCAGCCAGAGTTCCTGAAACTGTGGTGGGAGACATTTAGCACCAGAATCTTGCCACTGCTAACAGAACATGGCGTTGTTAAAGATACATCCTCTGGCTTAAAAGCGGTATGTATGATTTTCTCCCCCCTCCCCCCTTATAAGCTGCTAGTTCACTATCATATCAGTGTTTTTACTGTAGGTCAATATAAAACCACAGGATACCTCTTCTAACCAAGGTGTTAAGTCAGCTAGTGCTGACCACCTACA
The DNA here is from genome assembly GCF_902459505.1 of Geotrypetes seraphini. NCBI lineage: Eukaryota > Metazoa > Chordata > Amphibia > Gymnophiona > Dermophiidae > Geotrypetes > Geotrypetes seraphini. The sequence goes on from NW_022985929.1 coordinate 7,602, forward strand.
TAGGCATTGGGGCTGTTCTGTGACTTATCTGCTTAACTCGCAACCCCAAGATTGACTTATTGGTAAGCTGGAAAGCACAGATATTAGATTTGACCCAAATGCACCAATCTGTTCTAATCTTAATGTTCAAGAACTAGATCACAATTTTATAGCAAATATTGATGCCTTGACCTGGTAGCAAAAGGTATCCATTATTAGTCCCTCTAGCAGTTAGTGGTGCCACTTGATTTGGCTTCTTGCAGGCCTGCATGAACATTACCACTTAACTAATCCATTTGAGTCATTTCTGGTAGAATTCACTGGATAACTTTTCTCCTAGGCTTTAAAGAGAAATTTTTTTTAAAAAATGTATACAGCAGTCTTGCCAACTCAACTACCAGCATAAATGAGCTTTGACATGTTTACTTAATCATTCTCATTAAGTAGCTGCATGCACCTGGGAAGTCCAAAGGAAAATAGTTGAATTTCTACCTCGACAAACTCTTACAAAACAAAGCTGCATTGGCATTACTCTAACCTCTGAACTAACTGCAGTAATGCAATACACTATTTAGTATACAGATGTTATCACACTAGATATTGGAGCTGTTAACTGTACAGATAAGAACTTACTACAAGAAGCATTAGTAAATAGTTGTTGTCTTTCTAAGCCCAGTTTTCTTATCTCTTATTTGAGCTACTCCTGTACATCTTACTTCTCTACTGTTCACAGCTGTCGGGCTTGGTCTATTCACTGGCTTTCTCTTGTGGCTTCTGTAGAGAGGTATGCAGAACTTAACCTCTATTCATTGTTCTGCCTTTGTTTCCAGAACGCATCTTGGAGGAGAAGCTACATAGTTTAAATACCTGAACTTGTGGCTTTTCAGTGCTTGCTTATTCTGCATGGAAAATACTTTTACTTTTTTTTGTTTGTTTGTTTGTTTAATGTGTCCCACTTATGTTCTCAAATCAGCATTTATATATAAACCTTTTTGCTTATAGGAGGAAATTGCAGAAGCAGTGTCGCAGTTGTCAATTGAAGCTCCAACTATATCTTCAGAAGAACGCAAGGAAAGATGGGAACAGGGCCAGATCGATTACATGGGAGAAGATTCGTTTGAAAACATCAAGAGAAGACTTGACTCTTTCCTGAAATAGGAACACTGGCTTTAGCAACACCGAGGACATGTTCAGAAATGTTAATATTGGCTTGACAATCCTGTCGGTTGGAAGCTGCACAGTACTGCATGTGAGCAGAATATGTACAGTTAAAGCCAGTCTTATAGCACATAGATTATGCCATACAACTAATGACTTGTACAAAAACTGGCTGTCACTTTAAAAACTTTCAATTGTTGATTCCACCTTCTTTTGTAAAGGTTCAAAATATGGCATTCCTTGATCTCCATACTGAAGACCTAGATTGGATTGTCAGGATTAAGATATTCTGCCTTCATGTAAAGGCAACCACCTAGAGTTAGCAAAAATAAATATAAAACTTCAAGTTGTAGAAATTTTCACTGCTTTCCTTTAAGGGAAGCTTGACTAGGTCTGTATTCTATGCCAGGATGCATTTTGTTCAGCTTCCTTATCAATAAGGATGGCAAATACAGCTTAATTTGCACTGTGATACTGAAAAATAAAAGGTAATTAGAAGATTTTTGTCTGGTTAATTGCAACCCATAACAGTGCAGCCATTTAGAGAGCTGTAGACTTCAGATTTAAAAGCATAAATTGGCTCGAGTTGTATAAACATATTGGTGCATCAAAGTTAAATTTGACAAGTACATTTTTCTAGTAGAGGAAGTTTGTACTTCTGCAGTGTCTAAACATAACCTTCCCCCAATTCACTAATGTTATTAGATTTGGGTCTAAATGTTCAGTGTGCCTATAATGCTCTCTTGCTCAAAGAATAGTGCTGGCTACTTAATATAGCAAAATAGAAGATAACTATCCATAGGAACAGGAATAAAAAAAAATTATAGGAAGCTAAGATGCTGGTGTTGGGTTTAAAGCTAAACTAGTTGCTAACTCTCAGTATAGGAAGAGGTCTTAACAGCAGCTAAACCTAGATGTGAGCAGAAAAATAACCCTACCCTGCTCAGTTTTCTCCTATTGCCAAAACGGTAGAACATCTCCACGTCCTGTTAAACTATTTTTCTGAGATAACCCAACAGTTGGAAGTAAAGCTTGCTGCCCTATCTTTCTAGAATCTTGGGCCTAGAAACTGCTCCCCCTGTACATATGTGCAGCAGCTGCACACATGTGAACTATTGCCACTGTGGCATCTGCCTGTTACCTCCTGCTTTTTAAGGGAAGGTACCTAGATGCTTGTCACAGGCAAATACATAGACACCAGGTTGAGCATGCACTGAAACATGCTGCTGGTACAGTATCCTTGCATAGGACTGATCCCTATTCTCTGCAAACATCTTCAGGGATGTGATTTCATGCTGGCTGTGAAAAACAATCTTAGCAGAACCTTGATACAGAAATTATGCTTCCTGAGGACTTGAGCATATTGGGACCTGCTAGTGACAACAGTAAGCTGAGCAGGCTGGTCATAAGGGCTCCCTCCAAGTTATCCTGAAAGACAGAGCAAATGAAAATACATTTCTCCCTCTATATTCAGTTTTGGCACTCACGGTTTCACATTCGTGATTTTTTTTGTCAGCTGACTCCGCCTCCCCAAAATTACATCATGATTAAAGTTCCTTTACTTATGATGTACTATAAAAAAGTTCCAAGGATATCCCAATCCATAATATCCTTTATACCTACCCCTGCTTTCCTACACTTACCGTATTCTACTAACAGCTGTATACACCTCCCTTGCCTCTGACCAATCAGAAGACATGAATGACACTGAAAAGGAAGGAGTGCTTTGCAGTTCAAACCCCTCGTCCCTCTCTTTACCCTCACCCATCAAAAGCACTGCAATTATTAGCTGTCTTGAAAAGCAATATTTGTCTATCAGCTGTAAACTGTAAGCAATTACAGAACCTCTAGAAAAAAAAAAACAGAGCAGAGGTAGCAAGATCACATGAGACTAGGTAAATCTCACCGTCCATTTCTCCAGGAAGAGAAAGATGCGAGAGATGAGCAGTTTTTTTAAGCCTGGTCTTACAGTATGTCCTGCTCATACCTGTAAAGCGCAGCTGGAACCTGCTCTCCATGCATCCAGTGCCTTTGTCAAAAGAGCCAGGGATTCACAGCTGGAATGCATGCAGGATCAACAATAGATGGCAGGTCAAGTGCATTGTAGTAGTCTTTTTTCCAAAAACTTGTATATGTTCATGATTTTTTTTTTTTTTGTAAGACAGTGTTTTTGTTAAAACTGTGAATAACATACAATAGTTCACAGTTTTTTTTCCATATTCGTGGCTATGGCTGGAATGCATCCACTGTGAATACAGAGAAGTGTACAGGCTAATTGCCACACAACAAAACATCACATCTAATAGCCTGCAGCAAAGGAAGCCAGCCAGCATATGGCTCATCTTAAGTAAGCCAGTTTCCATTTTGGACATATTAAATGCTGTTCAAGCCCTTTATCGCCTTGTCGTAGCATATGGTGACTGAGTTGAAATAAATTGGTCCAGTAACCCCCACCCATTAGCACCATGGACCTTCCCCACATACTTTTGCAGGTATTGATGTAGATGTTAAATGAAACTAGCATGGTCAATGGGCCATAAAGCATGTCACTTAAAGTGGTCAGTAGTATAATGGGTACACCTCATGTCAAACTGATTGACAGGTGAGATAAGATAAGGATCGACCAATCAGCGTTCACTTCCGGGTTAAGCCCCGCCCATTGTCCCGCCTTAGTCTCCGCCCATAGCCCCGCCCCCACCCATGGCCACACCCTAGTCTCCGCCCATGGCCCTGCCCCTCCCATAGGAATGAATGGTGGTAGCCCCGCCCATGGCCACACCCCCACCCATGGCCCCACCCCACCCTTCACCTAAGCCCTGCCCCTCCCATAGGAATGAATGGTGGTAGCCCCGCCCATGGCACACACCCCCCACCAATGGCCCCACCCCTCGAGCCCCGCCCCCCACCCCTGTCCCCACCCCTCAAGCCACGCCCCCACCCATGACCCGCCCCCTCAAGCCCCGCCCCCGGAAATGCACTTTTGATGACATCACCGGAAGTGGGGGCGTGTTTAACCCCGAAAATACGCTTTCTGATGACATCACCGGAAATGGAGTGCCTGCCCCCTACCGGAAATGCGCTTTTCTGATGACATAGGCGGAAATTGGGTAAATGACGCGGCGGAAATGCGCTTTTCTGAACACGTAGGCGGAAGTAGGGTAAATGACGCGGCGGAAATGCGCTTTTCTGAACACGTAGGCGGAAGTAGGGAAACAGACTCGGTCAAAACACCCACCCAGAAAAGAAGCGTCTTTATTTTAACAGTTTTTAGTTAAAAGACAGGGTTTAAGAGCTCACAGATAGAGCAGAGCACAAAACAAAAGGCATTCACAAAATCTTTCCTGCTTTTTAAAACAGAGTAGGGGGCAGAAACAAACGAGAAAAAAAAAAAAAAAGTTGCATTTGCTTTTAACACCCTTTTCAGTAGGAATTCTGAGCTAATGGTTAATGGGTCAGCTCCCCTATTGTCATGGTAACAGCTGATAAGACCCTTGCAACACCCCTCCCCCTGATAAAACCAAGGGGAGAGATGCGGAAGTGTGTTTAAACATGTCTGAACTTGTCCCGGCCCCCCCCTACTGTTGTCTTAACAATCTGAAAAAAAAAAAAAACACAAGGCAAAAGTCTTTATTGAAGCAAATTTATTATGATCCACATGCGGCAGGAAGCTATGGAGGCATTAACCCTCTACTTCAAGCGGCTAAAAAGAGTGATATAACAGTTCGGAGAAAAGATGTGGTGGATTGGGTCACCGGTCAAAACGCATACAATTTACACAGACCGGCTAGAATCCATTTTAAAAGAAATAAAACAACAGACAGTGGCAAAGTGACTTAGTCAACATGTCAGCCTTTGCCCCCTTATAACAACGGTTACAAATACATCTTAACGGTAATAGATAACCTGTCAAAATATGCACGGGTCGTTTCTTTAAAAACAAAAACCGGTCGTGAAGTTACCGAAGCCTTTGAAACAATATTTAATTTAGGGCGTACATCTGAAAAACTTCAAACAGACAAGGGTAAAGAATTTTGTGACCCATAATGATGTTAAAGCAGCTGTAGTGGAAAGATTTAACAGGACTTTAAAATCCATAATACCTTTACTTACCAAGACGTCCTACAGGCTATGGTGTACATCCGTATGGGCACGCGTTTCCGGTTGCCGCGCGGCGGCACACGTACGGCACAAAGGAAACATAAGTTTAACCCCCACCCTGACAGGTAACACCCCCGGAAATACGCTTTCTGGTGACATCACAGGAAAAGGGAGTGCCTGCCCCGACAGGAAATGCGCTTTTCTGATGACATAGGCGGAAATTGGGTAAATGGAGCGACGGATATGCGCTTTTCTGAACACGTAGGCGGAAACAGACTTAGTCAAAACCCCCCCACCCGGAAATGAAGTGGGGTTTAAGAGCTCACAGATAGAGCAGAGCAGAAAACAAAAGGCATTCACAAAATATTTCCTGCTTTTTAAAACAGAGTAGGGGCAGAAACAAACGAGAAAAGTTGCATTAGCTTTTAACATCCTTTTCAGTAGGAATTCAATGTCTGTCACGAAGGCTCGTAGATTGAGTTACTTTCTTAAAGATCGTGATGTAGAAAAAGAGGGTTACCCAAAGACCGAAAAACTGTACGAATCAGACAAAGAAAATATGGATCCCTTTAACACGCAGGTAACTGAAAAAAGGCCTACCAAGAGGCCTCGTAACTTTCTTAAAGACTGTAATGCGGAGAAAGAGGGTTACTCACCGTCTGAAAAACCGATTGACTTGACGGCAGATACCGGGGAGCATACGCACGAATTAACAGATTCTGAAATACAAGAGTTTCCAGATGCTCAAAAGCTATATGATTCAGACATAGAAAATGAAGATGTAGGCTATGAACTATCAGAGGATAATGCTTCAGATATTGAATTTTATGAAGCCGCTGCTGAAGCCGAAGCAACAGACATGTTGGAAAAGCCAGGATCTTTCACGGTAAGAGAGAGAGAGACACACACGCACTTTTTATTACCAGTGGTCGTTGAAGGGGTTTATGAAGCTGTATGTGTTCATGTGTTTTAAAAAGGAAAATTTATTTCTGTATGTTTGTTTTTTTTTTGTAGGGAAGTGGCGGATCTTCACGATCACAGAAACCTGTGGACAAGGTGTACAAGCCGATGATAAATCTATCATGTTTGTGTTTTTTCTGCTCGTTTCAAAGAGAACCGGCGGTGAATGTGCGTAAACCTGAAGATTCTTGTGATTATGGACTGTGGACAGGCATAGGCCTTTCCAAAACACCAACAGAACTTAAATCATTTATAAAGGTCGTTGTATACTGCGTTCTAAATAAATGTCTGCAAGGCGTGAAGGATGAAGATTGTGGAGCCTGCTTAATACGTACTGGGGGGCAAAAACACCACGATTGCTTGATATGGGGACATAAGGAAATACAGCAGAAACTCAAAAAAACTTGTGACATGCTATGCCTAGGACGTGTGGTAAATGTAGTCACATTTGTAGGCTATAAAATGAAAATATTGATGCTTTGTAATGAAAGCATTAATATAATCATTGATTTAATCAGAGATATTAAAACCTCTATAAATGGGCCACGGCTACTCAACAGAATGGTCAATGTCATGAGAGATGGTACATATGTAGAGATTGTAAATGATTTAATCCGTGACACCGATTATAAATCATTCTTCAAAAGAAATGCTTTTTAAAACATGTTTTGTTTTTTATTCTCGGGATTGTGGGAAATACAATGTGTAACGGTATGTTTGTTTGTATAAAAGTTTAAACATTTTATTGTTGTAAAATAAAGATTTCTTAAAAAAAAATAAAAAAATATAAAATGTGTGGTGTGTTTTAGAAATGTATTATCCACCCAAACTAAAACAATAGAAGGTGTGACAGGTTATAAGGAACTAGGTTCTAGACACGTAGGGGTCATTTTGGTGTCTAAATTGACTAACCAAGACAAACAAGTTCTATCAGAGGTCTTAGACATACAATAAAGCCTTTGTGAACGGATAACCTCTATAGAGGGGATTGTAAGTGTATAAAATAAACTATGAGAAGACCAGCAAGCATTCTGGTTTTTGTGGGTGCTACGCCGGGCCCCCGGATACATCAACTGCTAACATGGTGTGTAGAAAAGGGGCTTTTATTTTTGGTTTTAGGGATATCGTTTTTTCTTTCTCTGAATCTATCATTGCATTTAAAAACAGGAACGGGGATCTGATGGTAGAAATAAACTATCTCTTACCAGAAAAAGACAACGGATATTAAACAGTAAGTGACAAAAGTATTATATGGCACATATGTTGGTTTTTAAAAACAGCATGTACAAAACATTCTTTTTTCGTTATGATTAGACCAAGAAACGGCTGGAGAGCCCACATCTTCTACATCGACATGTTCTAACCAACAACCGGCTCCTTACCGGAAGCCAAAAGATAAACGAAATAGTAGGTATCCTGGTTTTGTAAGGAGACTAGGGTTAAAAGAAAATGTCATTACTTTTATAATGGTTGATGGGGGAAAAAGTATTAACGGTTATGCTATGTTATAAATTGTAGATCGGGAAAATGTTAGAAAGTCACAAACAGACACCGTGAAGCCGACAGAAAAAGTTTAACAGCACAGAAGCACAGCCGGACAGCACAGAAGAAGGAGAATGTTATGAAGTTGATAATTATTCTGATAGCAGCAAAAAGTGTCAGAGGATGGTTCAAATAAGGGTGCATTAGGTCCTTCTGAAGATTCAGAACCAATCAACTATGTCCAATTTGTGAAAAGATGGGATCGTAAACTGGACAAGTTTCATGGTGTGCTTTATTCAGAAGAATTTCGTTTCATTAATTTAGACAGGATAACATCATTAAGTGATGCTCAAAATGCTATACGCCAAGGCACCCAACATATCCTGGACGATGTTAACAGCAGAGTATCGCCCGGTGACTACGTACAAGTGCACCTACATTCGTCACTTTTTCACAACTCCTTGTTTTCTGGTAAATTAAATCCCGAATCGCTAGATGCTGATGATTTCTTAGACCAGGTTGCTAAAATCCTTCAAAGTCACAGAGAAACACAGGTCTGTGATTTATACCGTGTTGTTGTACTTGTAATAAGAAACAAGGGTGGTGGGGGGTCGTAGGGTGTTAAAATCTATACTGTTTAGCCAGATTTTGCAGAAAAAAGGATGTATTTAATAGATTTGAATAACACAGGTAATAACCTGTGTTTTGCCGGTAGCCTTACAACCTTATATCCCCCCCCCCCCCCCCCGTAAAACTCACAGATGCTGAACTGTTAATAGGTGCTGAAAAGCTACATAATGATTTGGGGTGGTCGGTACATAAAAAAAGTCATGCTCGATGATGTAGCAACCATAGAACAACATTTAAAGATAAATATAAGAGTTGTGTTTTATACAAACTCTTGGTGTTGCTTTAAAACATCAGACCAGCCCATTTATCCAAAAAACGGTTTTCTTATCGCTACATGACGATCATTTCTACGGCATAACCGATGTCAAAAAATTCTATGGTGAGCGTAATTTCTGTACTTTTTGCCAGAAGCCCTATAGTCACGACCACGTCCTGTACATTATGGTGCCGTCTTTGTTCGACACAGACATGTTTGAACAATGACGGTATACAGCAGAGGTGTCCTAACTGCAAGATGTGTTGTCGTTCTAAAGACTGTTTAGATAGACATACGCAGCTGGCGCAGAAAAAAGAAGTGGAGTGTTTATCTAAAACACTGTGTCTGAAATGTGAGTCCTATGTGAACGAAAAAACATAAATGTAAGGGTAGGATGTGTAAGCTATGCCGTGAACCCTTAAGCGGTGATGACATACACTTATGTTTTATGACACCCATCGATAAACTCAAAACATCTGAAAAGTATATTATTTACGATTGCGAGTGTATGCAGGAAACAGGCTGGCACATTCCTAATTACATATATGCCGAGGACTTGTACGATACAAGAAAATGGGAATTCAAGGGTCTAGAGTGTATTTTTGCTTTTATACAGGTTTTTTTTTTTTTGTGACAAAAAAAAAAAAAAAAATTTAAAGACTATACCTTCATAGCCCATAATGCCAAAGGCTATGACGGGTGTTTTGTTCTTAGCCAACTGTTAAAGGAAAAGATGGACACAGATCTGTTGGTTCAAGGTGGTAAGCTTTTACAAATCACAGTAAAACCTTTAACTATTATAGCTAAAGGTTTTACTGTGATTTGTAAAAGCTTTTTGCCAGAAGCCCTATAGTCACGACCACTCCTGTACATTATGGTGCCGTCTTTGTTCGACACAGACATGTTTGAACAATGACGGTATACAGCAGAGGTGTCCTAACTGCAAGATGTGTTGTCGTTCTAAAGACTGTTTAGATAGACATACGCAGCTGGCGCAGAAAAAAGAAGTGGAGTGTTTATCTAAAACACTGTGTCTGAAATGTGAGTCCTATGTGAACGAAAAAACATAAATGTAAGGGTAGGATGTGTAAGCTATGCCGTGAACCCTTAAGCGGTGATGACATACACTTATGTTTTATGACACCCATCGATAAACTCAAAACATCTGAAAAGTATATTATTTACGATTGCGAGTGTATGCAGGAAACAGGCTGGCACATTCCTAATTACATATATGCCGAGGACTTGTACGATACAAGAAAATGGGAATTCAAGGGTCTAGAGTGTATTTTTGCTTTTATACAGGTTTTTTTTTTTTGTGACAAAAAAAAAAAATAAAAATTTAAAGACTATACCTTCATAGCCCATAATGCCAAAGGCTATGACGGGTGTTTTGTTCTTAGCCAACTGTTAAAGGAAAAGATGGACACAGATCTGTTGGTTCAAGGTGGTAAGCTTTTACAAATCACAGTAAAACCTTTAACTATTATAGCTAAAGGTTTTACTGTGATTTGTAAAAGCTTACCACCTTGAACCAACAGATCTGTGTCCATCTTTTCCTTTAACAGTTGGCTAAGAACAAAACACCCGTCATAGCCTTTGGCATTATGGGCTATGAAGGTATAGTCTTTAAATTTTTTTTTTTTTTTTGTCACAAAAAAAAAAAAACCTGTATAAAAGCAAAAATACACTCTAGACCCTTGAATTCCCATTTTCTTGTATCGTACAAGTCCTCGGCATATATGTAATTAGGAATGTGCCAGCCTGTTTCCTGCATACACTCGCAATCGTAAATAATATACTTTTCAGATGTTTTGAGTTTATCGATGGGTGTCATAAAACATAAGTGTATGTCATCACCGCTTAAGGGTTCACGGCATAGCTTACACATCCTACCCTTACATTTATGTTTTTTCGTTCACATAGGACTCACATTTCAGACACAGTGTTTTAGATAAACACTCCACTTCTTTTTTCTGCGCCAGCTGCGTATGTCTATCTAAACAGTCTTTAGAACGACAACACATCTTGCAGTTAGGACACCTCTGCTGTATACCGTCATTGTTCAAACATGTCTGTGTCGAACAAAGACGGCACCATAATGTACAGGAGTGGTCGTGACTATAGGGCTTCTGGCAAAAAGTACAGAAATTACGCTCACCATAGAATTTTTTGACATCGGTTATGCCGTAGAAATGATCGTCATGTAGCGATAAGAAAAACCGTTTTTTGGATAAATGGGCTGGTCTGATGTTTTAAAGCAACACCAAGAGTTTGTATAAAACACAACTCTTATATTTATCTTTAAATGTTGTTCTATGGTTGCTACATCATCGAGCATGACTTTTTTATGTACCGACCACCCCAAATCATTATGTAGCTTTTCAGCACCTATTAACAGTTCAGCATCTGTGAGTTTTACGGGGGGGGGGGGGGATATAAGGGTTGTAAGGCTACCGGCAAAACACAGGTTATTACCTGTGTTATTCAAATCTATTAAATACATCCTTTTTTCTGCAAAATCTGGCTAAACAGTATAGATTTTAACACCCTACGACCCCCCACCACCCTTGTTTCTTATTACAAGTACAACAACACGGTATAAATCACAGACCTGTGTTTCTCTGTGACTTTGAAGGATTTAGCAACCTGGTCTAAGAAATCATCAGCATCTAGCGATTCGGGATTTAATTTACCAGAAAACAAGGAGTTGTGAAAAAGTGACGAATGTAGGTGCACTTGTACGTAGTCACCGGGCGATACTCTGCTGTTAACATCGTCCAGGATATGTTGGGTGCCTTGGCGTATAGCATTTTGAGCATCACTTAATGATGTTATCCTGTCTAAATTAATGAAACGAAATTCTTCTGAATAAAGCACACCATGAAACTTGTCCAGTTTACGATCCCATCTTTTCACAAATTGGACATAGTTGATTGGTTCTGAATCTTCAGAAGGACCTAATGCACCCTTATTTGAACCATCCTCTGACACTTTTTGCTGCTATCAGAATAATTATCAACTTCATAACATTCTCCTTCTTCTGTGCTGTCCGGCTGTGCTTCTGTGCTGTTAAACTTTTTCTGTCGGCTTCACGGTGTCTGTTTGTGACTTTCTAACATTTTCCCGATCTACAATTTATAACATAGCATAACCGTTAATACTTTTTCCCCATCAACCATTATAAAAGTAATGACATTTTCTTTTAACCCTAGTCTCCTTACAAAACCAGGATACCTACTATTTCGTTTATCTTTTGGCTTCCGGTAAGGAGCCGGTTGTTGGTTAGAACATGTCGATGTAGAAGATGTGGGCTCTCCAGCCGTTTCTTGGTCTAATCATAACGAAAAAAGAATGTTTTGTACATGCTGTTTTTAAAAACCAACATATGTGCCATATAATACTTTTGTCACTTACTGTTTAATATCCGTTGTCTTTTTCTGGTAAGAGATAGTTTATTTCTACCATCAGATCCCCGTTCCTGTTTTTAAATGCAATGATAGATTCAGAGAAAGAAAAAAACGATATCCCTAAAACCAAAAATAAAAGCCCCTTTTCTACACACCATGTTAGCAGTTGATGTATCCGGGGGCCCGGCGTAGCACCCACAAAAAACCAGAATGCTTGCTGGTCTTCTCATAGTTTATTTTATACACTTACAATCCCCTCTATAGAGGTTATCCGTTCACAAAGGCTTTATTGTATGTCTAAGACCTCTGATAGAACTTGTTTGTCTTGGTTAGTCAATTTAGACACCAAAATGACCCCTACGTGTCTAGAACCTAGTTCCTTATAACCTGTCACACCTTCTATTGTTTTAGTTTGGGTTGATAATACATTTCTAAAACACACCACACATTTTATATTTTTTTATTTTTTTTAAGAAAATCTTTATTTTACAACAATAAAATGTTTAAACTTTTATACAAACAAACATACCGTTACACATTGTATTTCCCACAATCCCGAGAATAAAAAACAAAACATGTTTTAAAAAGCATTTCTTTTGAAGAATGATTTATAATCGGTGTCACGGATTAAATCATTTACAATCTCTACATATGTACCATCTCTCATGACATTGACCATTCTGTTGAGTAGCCGTGGCCCATTTATAGAGGTTTTAATATCTCTGATTAAATCAATGATTATATTAATGCTTTCATTACAAAGCATCAATATTTTCATTTTATAGCCTACAAATGTGACTACATTTACCACACGTCCTAGGCATAGCATGTCACAAGTTTTTTTGAGTTTCTGCTGTATTTCCTTATGTCCCCATATCAAGCAATCGTGGTGTTTTTGCCCCCCAGTACGTATTAAGCAGGCTCCACAATCTTCATCCTTCACGCCTTGCAGACATTTATTTAGAACGCAGTATACAACGACCTTTATAAATGATTTAAGTTCTGTTGGTGTTTTGGAAAGGCCTATGCCTGTCCACAGTCCATAATCACAAGAATCTTCAGGTTTACGCACATTCACCGCCGGTTCTCTTTGAAACGAGCAGAAAAAACACAAACATGATAGATTTATCATCGGCTTGTACACCTTGTCCACAGGTTTCTGTGATCGTGAAGATCCGCCACTTCCCTACAAAAAAAAAACAAACATACAGAAATAAATTTTCCTTTTTAAAACACATGAACACATACAGCTTCATAAACCCCTTCAACGACCACTGGTAATAAAAAGTGCGTGTGTGTCTCTCTCTCTCTTACCGTGAAAGATCCTGGCTTTTCCAACATGTCTGTTGCTTCGGCTTCAGCAGCGGCTTCATAAAATTCAATATCTGAAGCATTATCCTCTGATAGTTCATAGCCTACATCTTCATTTTCTATGTCTGAATCATATAGCTTTTGAGCATCTGGAAACTCTTGTATTTCAGAATCTGTTAATTCGTGCGAATGCTCCCCGGTATCTGCCGTCAAGTCAATCGGTTTTTCAGACGGGAGTAACCCTCTTTCTCCGCATTACAGTCTTTAAGAAAGTTACGAGGCCTCTTGGTAGGCCTTTTTTCAGTTACCTGCGTGTTAAAGGGATCCATATTTTCTTTGTCTGATTCGTACAGTTTTTCGGTCTTTGGGTAACCCTCTTTTTCTACATCACGATCTTTAAGAAAGTAACTCAATCTACGAGCCTCGTGACAGACATTGAATTCCTACTGAAAAGGATGTTAAAAGGCTAATGCAACTTTTCTCGTTTGTTTCTGCCCCTACTCTGTTTTAAAAAGCAGGAAATATTTTGTGAATGCCTTTTGTTTTCTGCTCTGCTCTATCTGTGAGCTCTTAAACCCCACTTCATTTCCGGGTGGGGGGGTTTTGACTAAGTCTGTTTCCGCCTACGTGTTCAGAAAAGCGCATATCCGTCGCTCCATTTACCCAATTTCCGCCTATGTATCAGAAAAGCGCATTTCCTGTCGGGGCAGGCACTCCCTTTTCCTGTGATGTCACCAGAAAGCGTAATTTCCGGGGTGTTACCTGTCAGGGTGGGGGTTAAACTTATGTTTCCTTTGTGCCGTACGTGTGCCGCCGCGCGGCAACCGGAAACGCGTGCCCATACGGATGTACACCATAGCCTGTAGGACGTCATGGTAAGTAAAGGTATTATGGATTTTAAAGTCCTGTTAAATCTTTCCACTACAGCTGCTTTAACATCATTATGGGTCACAAAATTCTTTACCCTTGTCTGTTTGAAGTTTTTCAGATGTACGCCCTAAATTAAATATTGTTTCAAAGGCTTCGGTAACTTCACGACCAGGTTTTTGTTTTTAAAGAAACGACCCGTGCATATTTTGACAGGTTATCTATTACCGTTAAGATGTATTTGTAACCGATTGTTATAAGGGGCAAAAGGCTGACATGTTGACTAAGTCACTTGCCACTGTCTGTTGTTTTATTTCTTTTAAAATGGATTCTAGCCGGTCTGTGTAAATTGTATGCGTTTGACCGGTGACCCAATCCACCACATCTTTTCTCCGAACTGTTATATCACTCTTTTAGCCGCTTGAAGTAGAGGGTTAATGCCTCCATAGCTTCCTGCCGCATGTGGAATCATAATAAATTTGCTTCAATAAAGACTTTTGCCTTGTGTTTTTTTTTTTTTCAGATTGTTAAAGACAACAGTAGGGGGGGGGCCGGGACAAGTTCAGACATGTTTAAACACACTTCCGCATCTCTCCCCTTGGTTTTTAATCAGGGGGAGGGTGTTGCAAGGGTCTTATCAGCTGTACCATGACAATAGGGGAGCTGACCCATTAACCATTAGCTCAGAATTCCTACTGAAAAGGGTGTTAAAAGCAATGCAACTTTTTTTTTTTTTTCCTCGTTTGTTTCTGCCCCTACTCTGTTTTAAAAAGCAGGAAAGATTTTGTGAATGCCTTTTGTTTTTGTGCTCTGCTCTATCGTGAGCTCTTAAACCCTGTCTTTTAACTAACAAACTGTTAAAATAAAGACGCTTCTTTTCTGGGTGGGTGTTTTTGACCGAGTCTGTTTCCCTACTATCCGCCTACGTGTTCAGAAAACTAGCGCATTCCGCCGCGTCATTTACCCTACAGTCGCCTACGTGTTCAGAAAAGCGCAGTTCCGCCGCGTCATTTACCCAATTTCCGCCTATGTCATCAGAAAAGCGCATTTCCGGTAAGGGGGGCAGGCACTCCCATTTCCGGTGATGTCATCAGAAAGCGGATTTTCGGGTTAAACACGCCCCCACTTCCGGTGATGTCATCAAAAGTGCATTTATCCGGGGGCGGGGCTTGAGGGGGCGGGTCATGGGTGGGGGCGTGGCTTGAGGGGTGGGGACAGGGGTGGGGGGGGCGGGGCTCGAGGGTGGGGCCATGGGTGGGGGGTGTGGCCATGGGCGGGGCTACCACCATTCATTCCTATGGGAGGGGCAGGGCTTAGGGTGAAGGGGTGGGGTGGGGCCATGGGTGGGGGGTGTGGCCATGGGCGGGGCTACCACCATTCATTCCTATGGGAGGGGCGGGGCCATGGGCGGAGACTAGGGCGTGGCCATGGGTGGGGGCGGGGCTATGGGCGGAGACTAAGGCGGGACAATGGGCGGGCTTAACCCGGAAGTGAACGCTGATTGGTCGATCCTTATCTTATCTCACCTGTCAATCAGTTTGACATGAGGTGTACCCATTATACTACTGACAT
>NW_022985930.1:0-23143 GCF_902459505.1 Geotrypetes seraphini
TGGATGAAAAAAAAAAAACAGTCGCCTCCAGGCTGGACCCGGTTCAAACCCCGCCTCCGCAAGGGAAATTCAAGGTGTTTAGAAAAAAAAAAACAGTCGCCTCCGAGCCTCGGCAATGATAAAGTCTGCTGAATATACTAGCTCTACAGGGACCCCTGTCGTGGCTCAACAGTCAGAGCACTCACCCTGTAGTCCCCAGGGTCCCAGGCTGGACCCGGTTCAAACCCCGCCTCCGCTAGGGAAATTCAAGCTGGTTGAAAAAAAAAAAACAGTCGCCTCCGAGCCTCGGCAATGATAAAGTCTGCTGAATATACTAGCTCTACAGGGACCCCTGTCGTGGCTCAACAGTCAGAGCACTCGCCCTGTAGTCCCCAGGGTCCCAGGCTGGACCCGGTTCAAACCCCGCCTCCGCAAGGGAAATTCAAGGTGGATGAAAAAAAAAAACATTCGCCTCCGAGACTCGGCAATGATAAAGTCTGCTGAATGTACTAGCTCTACAGGGACCCCTGTCGTGGCTCAACAGTCAGAGCACTCGCACTGTAGTCCCCAGGGTCCCAGGTTGGACCCAGTTCAAACCCCGCATCCGCTAGGGAAATTCAAGCTGGATTAAAAAAAAAAAAAACAGTCGCCTCCGAGCCTCGGCAATGATAAAGTCTGCTGAATACACTAGCACTACAGGGACCCCTGTCGTGGCTCAACAGTCAGAGCACTCGCCCTGTAGTCCCTAGGGTCCCAGGTTGGACCCAGTTCAAACCCCGCCTCCGCTAGGGAAATTCAAGCTGGATGAAAAAAAAAAACAGTTGCCTCCGAGACTCGGCAATGATAAAGTCTGCTGAATATACTGGCTCTACAGGGACCCCTGTCGTGGGTCAACAGTTAGAGCATTCGCCCTGTAGTCCCCAGGGTCCCAGGTTGGACCCAGTTCAAACCCCGCATCCGCTAGGGAAATTCAAGCTGGATGAAAAAAAAAAACAGTCGCTTCCAGGCTGGACCCGGTTCAAACCCCGCCTCCGCAAGGGAAATTCAAGGTGTTTAGAAAAAAAAAAACAGTCGCCTCCGAGCCTCGGCAATGATAAAGTCTGCTGAATATACTAGCTCTACAGGGACCCCTGTCGTGGCTCAACAGTCAGAGCACTCGCCCTGTAGTCCCCAGGGTCCCAGGCTGGACCCGGTTCAAACCCCGCCTCCGCTAGGGAAATTCAAGCTGGATGAAAAAAAAAAAACCGTCGCCTCCGAGCCTCGGCAATGGTAAAGTCTGCTGAATATACTAGCTCTACAGGGACCCCTGTCGTGGCTCAACAGTCAGAGCACTCACCCTGTAGTCCCCAGGGTCCCAGGTTGGACCCAGTTCAAACCCCGCCTCCGCTAGGGAAATTCAAGCTGGATGAAAAAAAAAAACAGTCGCCTCCGAGCTTCGGCAATGATAAAGTCTGCTGAATACACTAGCTCTACAGGGACCCCTGTCGTGGCTCAACAGTCAGAGCACTCGCCCTGTAGTACCCAGGTTCCCAGGTTGGACCCAATTCAAACCCCGCCTCCGCTAGGGAAATTCAAGCTGGATAAAAAAAAAAACAGTCGCCTCCGAGCCTCGGCAATGATAAAGTCTGTTGAATATACTAGCTCTACAGGGACCCCTGTCGTGGCTCAACAGTCAGAGCACTCGCTCTGTAGTCCCCAGAGTCCCAGGCTGGTCCCGGTTCAAACCCCGCTTCCGCAAGGGAATTTCAAGGTGGATGAAAAAAAAAAACAGTCGCCTCCGAGACTCGGCAATGATAAAGTCTGCTGAATATACTAGCTCTACAGGGACACCTGTCGTGGCTCAACAGTCAGAGCACTCGCCCTGTAGTCACCAGGGTCCCAGGCTGGACCCAGTTCAAACCCCGCCTCCGCTAGGGAAATTCAAGCTGGATAAAAAAAAAAACAGTCGCCTCCGAGCCTCGGCAATGATAAAGTCTGTTGAATATACTAGCTCTACAGGGACCCCTGTCGTGGCTCAACAGTCAGAGCACTCGCCCTGTAGTCCCCAGGGTCCCAGGCTGGACCCGGTTCAAACCCCGCCTCCGCAAGGGAAATTCAAGGTGTTTGGAAAAAAAAAAACAGTCGCCTCCGAGCCTCGTCAATGATAAAATCTGCTGAATACACTAGCTCTACAGGGACCCCTGTCGTGGCTCAACAGTCAGAGCACTCGCCCTGTAGTCCCCAGGGTCCCAGGCTGGACCCAGTTCAAACCCCGCCTCCGCTAGGGAAATTCAAGCTGGATAAAAAAAAAACAGTCGCCTCCGAGCCTCGGCAATGATAAAGTCTGCTGAATATACTAGCTCTACAGGGACCCCTGTCGTGGCTCAACAGTCAGAGCACTCGCCCTGTAGTCACCAGGGGCCCAGGCTGGACCCGGTTCAAACCCCGCATCCGCTAGGGAAATTCAAGCTGGATTAAAAAAAAAAAAACAGTCGCCTCCGAGCCTCGGCAATGATAAAGTCTGCTGAATACACTAGCACTACAGGGACCCCTGTCGTGGCTCAACAGTCAGAGCACTCGCCCTGTAGTCCCCAGGGTCCCAGGTTGGACCCAGTTCAAACCCCGCCTCCGCTAGGGAAATTCAAGCTGGATGAAGGGAGCCAGGGCACGAGGCAAACCTCGGCAGCGTCTTTTTTTTCTCTTCTTTTTCCTTACAGGAGCAGAAAGGCAGAGGGGAAGGCAGGAGGAAGCAGCCAGAGCAGGCTGTTAGACCGGGGTCGCGGCGAGAGTTAGCTCCGCCCACCCCCACCCACGTCAGAGGTTACATCGGGCCCGGGCTCCCCCTATAAGAAGAAGGGAGCCAGGGCACGAGGCAAACCTCGGCAGCGTCTTTTTTTTCTCTTCTTTTTCCTTACAGGAGCAGAAAGGCAGAGGGGAAGGCAGGAGGAAGCAGCCAGAGCAGGCTGTTAGACCGGGGTCGCGGCGAGAGTTAGCTCCGCCCACCCCCACCCGCATCAGAGGTTACATCGGGCCCGGGCTCCCCCTATAAGAAGAAGGGAGCCAGGGCACGAGGCAAACCTCGGCAGCGTCTTTTTTTTCTCTTCTTTTTCCTTACAGGAGCAGAAAGGCAGAGGGGAAGGCAGGAGGAAGCAGCCAGAGCAGGCTGTTAGACCGGGGTCGCGGCGAGAGTTAGCTCCGCCCACCCCCACCCGCGTCAGAGGTTACATCGGGCCCGGGCTCCCCCTATAAGAAGAAGGGAGCCAACGGCGCCCAGCCGTTCGGCGCACGGCGAAGGCGAGCGGCAAAGGCGCTCGCCTTAGCGAGAGCGCCTTTGCGAAGGAGCCTTGAGAAGGAGCCCAGACAGCAGCAGCAGCAGCAGCAAAAATCTTTTTTTTCTCTCTCATTACTCTCTTCTCTCTCTACCCTTTCAGCTAGCTGCACGCCGGACACCACTCATACACACCGAGGAACCAAAGGAGCAGGGAAAAAGAAATGGAGGCTACAGGAACCCAGCGGAGCTACCCAGTGTACTGCATCGAGTGTCATATGTATGACTACCTCCCCTCCGGGAGGCAGGCGTACATATGCGGTCGATGTCAGGAACTGGATAGCCTGAGGAATGAGGTCGGGAGACTGCAGGCCAGGGTTCAGGAGCTGGAAGGACTGTGCACCTTAGAGGAACCGTGCTGGACAACGGAGGATACCACCGGAGAGAGTCACATCACGGAGCAAGTAAGAGAGCTCGAGAAATTCATCGAGGAGGCCTGCAAGATGGTGGCGGCTCCGGACAAACAGCACATCGGAGTGGAACCAACAATTGGACAGAATCCACCAGACGCCATGAGAGTAGGACCTTGCGGAGGAGCTGGACAGACAGAGGAGATAGTGACCCAGCAGAACCCAGAGGAAAATCTAGCGGATCGCGACACGGACCTGAGACCAGAGAGACAACCAAGGAAGGGGAAGTCTGCAATTGTAGTGGGAGACTCAATCCTGAGAGAAGTGGACAGTCACATAGCAGGAGGGAGAGAGGACCGACTAGTGACATGTCTCCCGGGGGCGAGAACGAAGGACGTCATTGACAGAATAGAGAGAATCCTGGACGGAGCTGAAACAGAGGAGACAGCGGTGATAATCCACGTTGGAACCAATGACATCAGCAGGAGGAGCTACAACAGGACTACACTAACTGAGCAGTTCAGGATCCTGGGGAGGAAACTGAAGCTGAGGACAAGGAGGATAGCCTTCTCAGAGATCCTGCCAGTACCGAGGGCAGATGCTAAGAGACAGACCGAGCTGCAAGCAGTAAACGGTTGGCTGAGGAGATGGTGCGAAGAGGAGGGTTTCCACTTTGTACGGAACTGGACAACTTTTTTGGGGAAGAACAAGCTCTACAGGAGGGATGGACTGCACCTGAGCACGGCTGGGACGAGGTTGCTGGCACGCAACGTCCAGAGCAGCATAGACTTGGCTTTAAACTGAGGAGAAGGGGAAAGCCGACAGTCGACCTGACCTCGACACATCGGACCAAAGTATCAAACAAGGATACTGAACCAGAAATTTGTAAAAGAGGGCTCGGGACTGAGAGGGAACTTTTGGGAAAAGGACACAAGGACACATTGCAGGGAGCCAATGCACAAACGAACCTAGCAAGCAGAACTAAGAGAGAGCAACAGGAGCCAGAGGGTCATCCAAACATGGGGGAGCAGGCTGAGGACAACATAGACACACCGCAGGATAGGGATGAACACAACAAAGCTCGGGGGCTGGCAACCCATGAGGAGGTTGGCAGGGGCGCCAAACCACGAGGAAAACCAGCGGAAAAGGCAAACAACCAGGACTTAAATTGCCTATACACTAATGCTAGGAGCCTAAGAGCCAAAATGGGAGAATTAGAAGTCATAGCCAGTACAAAGGACCTGGACATAATAGGAGTCACAGAAACGTGGTGGACTGACGACAACAAATGGGATGTGGCCATACCAGGGTACAAACTCTACAGGAGGGACAGGACACACAAGAAGGGTGGAGGAATAGCGCTTTATATAAAGGACTCCATACCTTCAACCAGGATAGAAACAACAGTAAGGGCGGACGACTTGGAATCACTATGGATTAAGCTACCTGGAGGAGCTGGAGCAGACATAAAATTGGGCCTGTACTATCGCCCACCTGGACAACCGGAAGCACTCGACCAGGACCTGGAGGCTGAGCTGAGACAGATATGCAAAAGCGGTAGCGTGATGGTGATGGGAGACTTCAACTACCCTGGGATAGACTGGAGTATTGGACACTCAAACTGCACAAGGGAGACCAAATTCCTGGAAACCACGAGGGACTGTTTCATGGAACAGCTGGTCACGGAACCAACACGGGGGGATGCAACTCTCGACCTAATCCTCAATGGGCTAGGGGGACCTGCAAAGGAGGTGGCGGTGCTAGAACCCCTAGGAAACAGCGATCACAACATGATCCAGTGCAAGCTGGAAATTGGACCATCAAAGGTGAAAAGATCCACAGCGACAGCACTCAACTTCAAAAAAGGGAATTATGAAGGCATGAGGAAATTGGTGGGAAAGAAACTCAACGGTAATGCAAGGAAGATGGAGTCTGTAGAAAAAGCCTGGTCCCTACTCAAGGGCACGGTGCAAGAGGCACAGAACCTGTACATCCCCAGATTCAGGAAGGGGTGCAAAAAAAAACCAAACAAAAAACCCAGCGTGGATAACAACTGCGGTGAAAAAGGCGATAAGTGACAAGAAAGCATCGTTCAAAAAATGGAAAAAGAACCAAACAAAGGACAACCAAAAGGAGCACAAAGAACACCAAAGGGAGTGTCACCGTGTGGTTAGAAAAGCTAAAAGTGAATATGAGGAGAGACTGGCGGGGGAAGCAAGAAACTTCAAATCGTTCTTCAGATATGTGAAGGGGAAGCAATCGGCAAGGGAAGAAGTGGGGCCATTGGATGATGGAGACAAAAAAGGAGTGGTAAAGGAGGAAAAAGAGATAGCAGACAGGTTAAATAAGTTCTTCACGTCAGTCTTCACGAGGGAGGACACATCCAATATTCCGGAACCGGAGGACATCGTAAATGGGGATCGGGATGAAAAGCTGGTCCAACTAGAGGTAAGCCAAGAGGATGTCCTCAGGCAGATAGACAGACTAAAGAGCGACAAATCACCAGGTCCGGACGGCATTCACCCAAGGGTACTCAAGGAACTAAGGAACGTAATAGCAGAGCCACTTCGCCAAATATGTAACCTATCCTTAAAAACTGGAGAGATCCCGGAGGATTGGAAAATTGCAAATGTCACACCCATCTTCAAGAAGGGCTCAAGGGGGGACCCGGGGAACTACAGGCCAGTGAGCTTGACCTCGGTCCCGGGAAAAATGATGGAAGCATTGATTAAGGACAGTATCTGTGAACACATAGAAAACAATGGACAGCTAAAGTCGAGCCAGCACGGCTTCTGCAAGGGTAGGTCATGCCTCACAAACTTATTGTACTTCTTTGAGGGGGTAAACAGACAGGTGGATAAAGGGGAATCCATTGACATCATTTACCTTGACTTTCAAAAAGCCTTTGACAAGGTACCGCACGAAAGACTGCTTAAAAAGCTGTGGAGACACGGGGTGCAAGGGGAGGTCCACCGATGGATCAAAAACTGGCTGGCAGACAGAAAACAGAGGGTTGGAGTGAAGGGCCATTACTCAGACTGGCATGGGGTCACGAGCGGAGTTCCGCAGGGGTCGGTGCTGGGACCGCTCCTGTTTAATATATTTATTAATGACCTGGAGGCGGGAACAAATTGCGAAGTTATTAAATTTGCGGATGACACCAAACTCTACCGCAGGGTTGAAAGCATGGAAGACTGCGAAGATCTGCAAAGGGACCTAACGACGCTAGAAGAATGGGCCAAAAAATGGCAAATGAACTTTAACGTAGGGAAATGCAAGGTCATGCATATAGGGAAAAAGAACCCGATGTTCAGCTACAAAATGGGAGGATCACTGCTAGGGGTAAGTAACCTTGAAAGAGACCTGGGAGTGATGGTGGACACGTCTTTGAAGGCATCGGCACAGTGCGCCACAGCCTCAAGAAAAGCAAACAAGATGTTGGGTATCATTAAGAAGGGTATCACGACCAGGACAAAGGAGGTCATCCTGCCACTGTATCGTGCAATGGTGCGACCGCATCTGGAGTACTGTGTCCAGTATTGGTCACCGTACCTCAAAAAGGACATGGCGGTACTTGAGGGAGTCCAGAGAAGAGCAACTAAACTGATAAGAGGTATGGAAAACCTCTCATATACTGACAGACTAAAAAAGCTGGGGCTGTTCTCCCTGGAAAAGCGGAGACTTAGAGGAGACATGATAGAAACCTTCAAGATCCTGAAGGGTATAGAAAAAGTAGACAGGGACAGATTTTTCAGATTATGGGGAACCACAAGTACAAGGGGGCACTCGGAAAAATTGAAAGGAGACAGGTTTAAAACAAATGCTAGAAAGTTCTTTTTCACCCAGAGGGTGGTGGACACATGGAACGCGCTTCCGGAGGCTGTGATAGGCCGGAGCACGTTACAAGGCTTCAAAGAAGGTTTGGATAGGTTCCTAGAGGATAAAGGAATTGAGGGGTACAGATAAGAGTAGCGGTAGGTTATAGGGATAGTCTGAGACCATTGCTCAGGCAATGGGCCTGATGGGCCACCGCGGGAGCGGACCGCTGGGCGAGATGGACCTCTGGTCTGCCTCAGCGGAGGCAACTTCTTATGTTCTTATGTTCTTATGAAAAAAAAAACAGTCGCCTCCGAGCCTCGGCAATGATAAAGTCTGCTGAATATACTAGCTCTACAGGGACCCCTGTCGTGGCTCAATAATCAGAGCACTCGCCCTATAGTCCCCAGGGTCCCAGGCTGAACCCGGTTCAAACCCCGCATCCGCTAGGGAAATTCAAGCTGGATGAAAAAAAAAACAGTCGCCTCCAGGCTGGACCCGGTTCAAACCCCGCCTCCGCAAGGGAAATTCAAGGTGTTTAGAAAAAAAAAACAGTCGCCTCCGAGCCTCGGCAATGATAAAGTCTGCTGAATATACTAGCTCTACAGGGACCCCTGTCGTGGCTCAACAGTCAGAGCACTCGCCCTGTAGTCCCCAGGGTCCCAGGCTGGACCCGGTTCAAACCGCGCCTCCGCAAGGGAAATTCAAGGTGGATGAAAAAAAAAAACAGTCACCTCCGAGCCTCGGCAATGATAAAGTCTGCTGAATGTACTAGCTCTACAGGGACCCCTGTCGTGGCTCAACAGTCAGAGCACTCGCCCTGTAGTCCCCAGGGTCACAGGCTGGACCCGGTTCAAACCCCGCCTCCGCTAGGGAAATTCAAGCTGGATTGGAAAAAAAAAAACAGTCGCCTCCGAGCCTCGGCAATGATAAAGTCTGCTGAATATACTAGCTCTACAGGGACCCCTGTCGTGGCTCAACAGTCAGAGCACTCGCCCTGTAGTCCCCAGGGTTCCAGGCTGGACCCGGTTCAAACCCCACCTCCGCTAGGGAAATTCAAGCTGGATGAAAAAAAAAATCAGTCGCCTCCGAGCCTCGGCAATGGTAAAGTCTGCTGAATATACTAGCTCTACAGGGACCCCTGTCGTGGCTCAACAGTCAGAGCACTCACCCTGTAGTCCCCAGGGTCCCAGGCTGGATCCGGTTCAAACCCCGCCTCCGCTAGGGAAATTCAAGCTGGTTGAAAAAAAAAAAACAGTCGCCTCCGAGCCTCGGCAATGATAAAGTCTGCTGAATATACTAGCTCTACAGGGACCCCTGTCGTGGCTCAACAGTCAGAGCACTCGCTCTGTAGTCCCCAGAGTCCCAGGCTGGACCCGGTTCAAACCCCGCCTCCGCAAGGGAAATTCAAGGTGGATGAAAAAAAAAACAGTCGCCTCCGAGCCTCGTCAATGATAAAATCTGCTGAATACACTAGCTCTACAGGGACCCCTGTCGTGGCTCAACAGTCAGAGCACTCACCCTGTAGTCCCCAGGGTCCCAGGCTGGACCCGGTTCAAACCCCACCTCCGCTAGGGAAATTCAAGCTGGATGAAAAAAAAAACAGTCGTCTCCGAGCCTCGGCAATGATAAAGTCTGCTGGGCGAGTGCTCTGACTGTTGAGCCACGACAGGGGTCCCTGTAGTGCTAGTGTATTCAGCAGACTTTATCATTGCCGAGGCTCGGAAGCGACTGTTTTTTTTTTTTTTAATCCAGCTTGAATTTCCCTAGCGGATGCGGGGTTTGAACCGGGTCCAGCCTGGAGGCGACTGTTTTTTTATTTTCATCCAGCTTGAATTTCCCTAGCGGAGGCGGGGTTTGAACTGGGTCCAACCAGGGACCCTGGGGACTACAGGGCGAGTGCTCTGACTGTTGAGCCACGACAGGGGTCCCTGTAGAGCTAGTATATTCAGCAGACTTTATCATTGCCGAGGCTCGGAGGCGACTGGTTTTTTTTTTATCCAGCTTGAATTTCCCTAGCGGAGGCGGGGTTTGAACTGGGTCCAACCTGGGACCCTGGGGACTACAGGGCGAGTGCTCTGACTGTTGAGCCACGACAGGGGTCCCTGTAGAGCTAGTACATTCAGCAGACTTTATCATTGACGAGGCTCGGAGGCGACTGTTTTTTTTTTTCCAACACCTTGAATTTCCCTTGCGGAGGCGGGGTTTGAACCGGGTCCAGCCTGGGACCCTGGGGACTACAGGACGAGTGCTCTGACTGTTGAGCCACGACAGGGGTCCCTGTAGAGCTAGTATATTCAGCAGACTTTATCATTGCCGAGGCTCGGAGGCGACTGTTTTTTTTTTTCATCCAGCTTGAATTTCCCTAGCGGAGGTGGGGTTTGAACCGGGTCCAGCCTGGGACCCTGGGGACTACAGGGCGAGTGCTCTGACTGTTGAGCCACGACAGGGGTCCCTGTAGAGCTAGTATATTCAGCAGACTTTATCATTGCACGAGGCTCGGAGGCGACTGTTTTTTTTTTTCAAACGCCTTGAATTTCCCTTGCGGAGGCGGGGTTTGAACCGGGTCCAGCCTGGGACCCTGGGGACTACAGGGCGAGTGCTCTGACTGTTGAGCCACGACAGGGGTCCCTGTAGAGCTAGTATATTCAGCAGACTTTATCATTGCCGAGGCTCGGAGGCGACTGTTTTTTTTTTTTCATCCAGCTTGAATTTCCCTAGCGGAGGCGGGGTTTGAACCGGGTCCAGCCTGGGACCCTGGGGACTACAGGGCGAGTGCTCTGACTGTTGAGCCACGACAGGGGTCCCTGTAGAGCTAGTATATTCAGCAGACTTTATCATTGCCGAGGCTCGGAGGCGACTGTTTTTTTTTTTTCATCCAGCTTGAATTTCCCTAGCGGAGGCGGGGTTTGAACCGGGTCCAGCCTGGGACCCTGGGGACTACAGGGCGAGTGCTCTGACTGTTGAGCCACGACAGGGGTCCCTGTAGAGCTAGTATATTCAAGCAGACTTTATCATTGCCGAGGCTCGGAGGCGACTGTTTTTTTTTTTTCATCCAGCTTGAATTTCCCTAGCGGAGGTGGGGTTTGAACCGGGTCCAGTCTGGGACCCTGGGGACTACAGGGCGAGTGCTCTGACTGTTGAGCCACGACAGGGGTCCCTGTAGAGCTAGTGTATTCAGCAGACTTTATCATTGCCGAGGCTCGGAGGCGACTGTTTTTTTTTTTTTCATCCAGCTTGAATTTCCCTAGTGGAGGTGGGGTTTGAACCGGGTCCAGTCTGGGACCCTGGGGACTACAGGGCGAGTGCTCTGACTGTTGAGCCACGACAGGGGTCCCTGTAGAGCTAGTACATTCAGCAGACTTTATCATTGACGAGGCTCGGAGGCGACTGTTTTTTTTTTTTCCAAACACCTTGAATTTCCCTTGCGGAGGCGGGGTTTGAACCGGGTCCAGCCTGGGACCCTGGGGACTACAGGGCGAGTGCTCTGACTGTTGAGCCACGACAGGGGTCCCTGTAGAGCTAGTATATTCAGCAGACTTTATCATTGCCGAGTCTCGGAGGCGACTGTTTTTTTTTTTCCAAACACCTTGAATTTCCCTTGTGGAGTCGGGGTTTGAACCGGGTTCAGCCTGGGACCCTGGGGACTACAGGACGAGTGCTCTGACTGTTGAGCCATGACAGGGGTCCCTGTAGAGCTAGTGTATTCAGCAGACTTTATCATTGCCGAGGCTCGGAGGCGACTGTTTTTGTTTTTTTTAATCCAGCTTGAATTTCCCTAGCGGATGCGGGGTTTGAACCGCGTCCAGCCTGGAGGCGACTGTTTTTTTATTTTCATCCAGCTTGAATTTCCCTAGCGGAGGCGGGGTTTGAACTGGGTCCAACCTGGGACCCTGTGGACTACAGGGCGAGTGCTCTGACTGTTGAGCCACGACAGGGGTCCCTGTAGAGCTAGTATATTCAGCAGACTTTATCATTGCCGAGGCTCGGAGGCGACTGTTTTTTTTTTTCATCCAGCTTGAATTTCCCTAGCGGAGGTGGGGTTTGAACCGGGTCCAGTCTGGGACCCTGGGGACTACAGGGCGAGTGCTCTGACTGTTGAGCCACGACAGGGGTCCCTGTTGTGCTAGTGTATTCAGCAGACTTGCCGAGGCTCGGAAGCGACTGTTTTTTTTTTTTTAAATCCAGCTTGAATTTCCCTAGCGGATGCGGGGTTTGAACCGGGTCCAGCCTGGAGGCGACTGTTTTTTTATTTTCATCCAGCTTGAATTTCCCTAGCGGAAGGCGGGGTTTGAACTGGGTCCAACCTGGGACCCTGGGGACTACAGGGCGAGTGCTCTGACTGTTGAGCCACGACAGGGGTCCCTGTAGAGCTAGTATATTCAGCAGACTTTATCATTGCCGAGGCTCGGAGGTGACTGGTTTTTTTTTTATCCAGCTTGAATTTCCCTAGCGGAGGCGGGGTTTGAACTGGGTCCAACCTGGGACCCTGGGGACTACAGGACGAGTGCTCTGACTGTTGAGCCATGACAGGGGTCCCTGTAGAGCTAGTGTATTCAGCAGACTTTATCATTGCCGAGGCTCGGAGGCGACTGTTTTTTTTTTTTTTTAATCCAGCTTGAATTTCACTAGCGGATGCGGGGTTTGAACCGGGTCCAGCCTGGAGGCGACTGTTTTTTTATTTTCATCCAGCTTGAATTTCCCTAGCGGAGGCGGGGTTTGAACTGGGTCCAACCTGGGACCCTGGGGACTACAGGGCGAGTGCTCTGACTGTTGAGCCACGACAGGGGTCCCTGTAGAGCTAGTATATTCAGCAGACTTTATAATTGCCGAGGCTCGGAGGCGACTGTTTTTTTTTTCATCCAGCTTGAATTTCCCTAGCGGAGGTGGGGTTTGAACCGGGTCCAGTCTGGGACCCTGGGGACTACAAGGCGAGTGCTCTGACTGTTGAGCCACGACAGGGGTCCCTGTAGAGCTAGTGTATTCAGCAGACTTTATCATTGCCGAGTCTTGGAGGCGACTGGTTTTTTTTTTCCAAACACCTTGAATTTCCCTTGCGGAGGCGGGGTTTGAACCGGGTCCAGCCTGGGACCCTGGGGACTACAGGACGAGTGCTCTGACTGTTGAGCCATGACAGGGGTCCCTGTAGAGCTAGTATATTCAGCAGACTTTATCATTGCCGAGGCTCGGAGGCGACTTGTTTTTTTTTTAATCCAGCTTGAATTTCCCTAGCGGAGGCGGGGTTTGAACCGGGTCCAGCCTGGGACCCTGGGGACTAGAGGGCGAGTGCTCTGACTGTTGAGCCATGACAGGGGTCCCTGTAGAACTAGTATATTCAGCAGAGTTTATCATTGCCGAGGCTCAGAGGCGACTGTCCAGCCTGGGACCCTGGGGACTAGAGGGCGAGTGCTCTGACTGTTGAACCACGACAGAGGTCCCTGTAGAGCCAGTATATTCAGCAGACTTTATCATTGCCGAGTCTCGGAGGCGACTGTTTTTTTTTTTCATCCACCTTGAATTTCCCTTGCGGAGGCGGGGTTTGAACCGGGTCCAGCCTGGGACCCTGGGGACTACAGGGCGAGTGCTCTGACTGTTGAGCCACGACAGGGGTCCCTGTAGAGCTAGTATATTCAGCAGACTTTATCATTGCCGAGGCTCGGAGGCGACTGTTTTTTTTTTTTCATCCAGCTTGAATTTCCCTAGCGGAGGCGGGGTTTGAACCGGGTCCAGCCTGGGACCCTGGGGACTACAGGGCGAGTGCTCTGACTGTTGAGCCACGACAGGGGTCCCTGTAGAGCTAGTATATTCAGCAGACTTTATCATTGCCGAGGCTCGGAGGCGACTGTTTTTTTTTTTCATCCAGCTTGAATTTCCCTAGCGGAGGCGGGGTTTGAACCGGGTCCAGCCTGGGACCCTGGGGACTACAGGGCGAGTGCTCTGACTGTTGAGCCACGACAGGGGTCCCTGTAGAGCTAGTATATTCAGCAGACTTTATCATTGCCGAGGCTCGGAGGCGACTGTTTTTTTTTTTTCATCCAGCCTTGAATTTCCCTAGCGGAGGCGGGGTTTGAACCTGGGTCCAGCCTGGGACCCTGGGGACTACAGGGCGAGTGCTCTGACTGTTGAGCCACGACAGGGGTCCCTGTAGAGCTAGTATATTCAGCAGACTTTATCATTGCCGAGGCTCGGAGGCGACTGTTTTTTTTTTTTCATCCAGCTTGAATTTCCCTAGCGGAGGCGGGGTTTGAACCGGGTCCAGCCTGGGACCCTGGGGACTACAGGGCGAGTGCTCTGACTGTTGAGCCACGACAGGGGTCCCTGTAGAGCTAGTATATTCAGCAGACTTTATCATTGCCGAGGCTCGGAGGCGACTGTTTTTTTTTTTTCATCCAGCTTGAATTTCCCTAGCGGAGGCGGGGTTTGAACCGGGTCCAGCCTGGGACCCTGGGGACTACAGGGCGAGTGCTCTGACTGTTGAGCCACGACAGGGGTCCCTGTAGAGCTAGTGTATTCAGCAGACTTTATCATTGCCGAGGCTCGGAGGCGACTGTTTTTTTTTTTTCATCCAGCTTGAATTTCCCTAGCGGAGGTGGGGTTTGAACCGGGTCCAGTCTGGGACCCTGGGGACTACAGGGCGAGTGCTCTGACTGTTGAGCCACGACAGGGGTCCCTGTAGAGCTAGTATATTCAGCAGACTTTATCATTGCCGAGGCTCGGAGGCGACTGTTTTTTTTTTTTCATCCAGCTTGAATTTCCCTAGCGGAGGCGGGGTTTGAACCGGGTCCAGCCTGGGACCCTGGGGACTACAGGGCGAGTGCTCTGACTGTTGAGCCACGACAGGGGTCCCTGTAGAGCTAGTATATTCAGCAGACTTTATCATTGCCGAGGCTCGGAGGCGACTGTTTTTTTTTTTCCAAACACCTTGAATTTCCCTTGCGGAGGCGGGGTTTGAACCGGGTCCAGCCTGGGACCCTGGGGACTACAGGACGAGTGCTCTGACTGTTGAGCCATGACAGGGGTCCCTGTAGAGCTAGTGTATTCAGCAGACTTTATCATTGCCGAGGCTCGGAGGCGACTGTTTTTTTTTTTTTTAATCCAGCTTGAATTTCCCTAGCGGATGCGGGGTTTGAACCGCGTCCAGCCTGGAGGCGACTGTTTTTTTATTTTCATCCAGCTTGAATTTCCCTAGCGGAGGCGGGGTTTGAACTGGGTCCAACCTGGGACCCTGGGGACTACAGGGCGAGTGCTCTGACTGTTGAGCCACGACAGGGGTCCCTGTAGAGCTAGTATATTCAGCAGACTTTATCATTGCCGAGGCTCGGAGGCGACTGTTTTTTTTTTTCATCCAGCTTGAATTTCCCTAGCGGAGGTGGGGTTTGAACCGGGTCCAGTCTGGGACCCTGGGGACTACAGGGCGAGTGCTCTGACTGTTGAGCCACGACAGGGGTCCCTGTTGTGCTAGTGTATTCAGCAGACTTGCCGAGGCTCGGAAGCGACTGTTTTTTTTTTTTTAAATCCAGCTTGAATTTCCCTAGCGGATGCGGGGTTTGAACCGGGTCCAGCCTGGAGGCGACTGTTTTTTTATTTTCATCCAGCTTGAATTTCCCTAGCGGAGGGGGGGTTTGAACTGGGTCCAACCTGGGACCCTGGGGACTACAGGGCGAGTGCTCTGACTGTTGAGCCACGACAGGGGTCCCTGTAGAGCTAGTGTATTCAGCAGACTTTATCATTGCCGAGGCTCGGAGGTGACTGGTTTTTTTTTTATCCAGCTTGAATTTCCCTAGTGGAGGCGGGGTTTGAACTGGGTCCAACCTGGGACCCTGGGGACTACAGGATGAGTGCTCTGACTGTTGAGCCATGACAGGGGTCCCTGTAGAGCTAGTGTATTCAGCAGACTTTATCATTGCCGAGGCTCAGAGGCGACTGTTTTTTTTTTTTTTTTAATCCAGCTTGAATTTCACTAGCGGATACGGGGTTTGAACCGGGTCCAGCCTGGAGGCGACTGTTTTTTTATTTTCATCCAGCTTGAATTTCCCTAGCGGAGGCGGGGTTTGAACCGGGTCCAGCCTGGGACCCTGGGGACTACAGGGCGAGTGCTCTGACTGTTGAGCCACGACAGGGGTCCCTGTAGAGCTAGTATATTCAGCAGACTTTATCATTGCCGAGGCTCGGAGGCGACTGTTTTTTTTTTTCATCCAGCTTGAATTTCCCTAGCGGAGGCGGGGTTTGAACCGGGTCCAGCCTGGGACCCTGGGGACTACAGGGCGAGTGCTCTGACTGTTGAGCCACGACAGGGGTCCCTGTAGAGCTAGTATATTCAGCAGACTTTATCATTGCCGAGGCTCGGAGGCGACTGTTTTTTTTTTTCAATCCAGCCTTGAATTTCCCTTGCGGAGGCGGGGTTTGAACCGGGTCCAGCCTGGGACCCTGGGGACTACAGGGCGAGTGCTCTGACTGTTGAGCCACGACAGGGGTCCCTGTAGAGCTAGTATATTCAGCAGACTTTATCATTGCCGAGGCTCGGAGGCGACTGTTTTTTTTTTTCATCCAGCTTGAATTTCCCTAGCGGAGGCGGGGTTTGAACCGGGTCCAGCCTGGGACCCTGGGGACTACAGGGCGAGTGCTCTGACTGTTGAGCCATGACAGGGGTCCCTGTAGAGCTAGTATATTCAGCAGACTTTATCATTGCCGAGGCTCGGAGGCGACTGTTTTTTTTTTTTCATCCAGCTTGAATTTCCCTAGCGGAGGCGGGGTTTGAACCGGGTCCAGCCTGGGACCCTGGGGACTACAGGGCGAGTGCTCTGACTGTTGAGCCACGACAGGGGTCCCTGTAGAGCTAGTATATTCAGCAGACTTTATCATTGCCGAGGCTCGGAGGCGACTGTTTTTTTTTTTCATCCAGCTTGAATTTCCCTAGCGGAGGTGGGGTTTGAACCGGGTCCAGTCTGGGACCCTGGGGACTACAGGGCGAGTGCTCTGACTGTTGAGCCACGACAGGGGTCCCTGTAGAGCTAGTGTATTCAGCAGACTTTATCATTGCCGAGGCTCGGAGGCGACTGTTTTTTTTTTTCATCCAGCTTGAATTTCCCTTGCGGAGGCGGGGTTTGAACTGGGTCCAGCCTGGGACCCTGGGGACTACAGGGCGAGTGCTCTGACTGTTGAGCCACGACAGGGGTCCCTGTAGAGCTAGTGTATTCAGCAGACTTTATCATTGCCGAGGCTCGGAGGCGACTGTTTTTTTTTTTTCATCCAGCTTGAATTTCCCTAGCGGAGGCGGGGTTTGAACCGGGTCCAGCCTGGGACCCTGGGGACTACAGGGCGAGTGCTCTGACTGTTGAGCCACGACAGGGGTCCCTGTAGAGCTAGTATATTCAGCAGACTTTATCATTGCCGAGGCTCGGAGGCGACTGTTTTTTTTTTTTCATCCAGCTTGAATTTCCCTAGCGGAGGCGGGGTTTGAACCGGGTCCAGCCTGGGACCCTGGGGACTACAGGGCGAGTGCTCTGACTGTTGAGCCACGACAGGGGTCCCTGTAGAGCTAGTATATTCAGCAGACTTTATCATTGCCGAGGCTCGGAGGCGACTGTTTTTTTTTTTCATCCAGCTTGAATTTCCCTAGCGGAGGCGGGGTTTGAACCGGGTCCAGCCTGGGACCCTGGGGACTACAGGGCGAGTGCTCTGACTGTTGAGCCACGACAGGGGTCCCTGTAGAGCTAGTATATTCAGCAGACTTTATCATTGCCGAGGCTCGGAGGCGACTGTTTTTTTTTTTCATCCAGCTTGAATTTCCCTAGCGGAGGCGGGGTTTGAACCGGGTCCAGCCTGGGACCCTGGGGACTACAGGGCGAGTGCTCTGACTGTTGAGCCACGACAGGGGTCCCTGTAGAGCTAGTATATTCAGCAGACTTTATCATTGCCGAGGCTCGGAGGCGACTGTTTTTTTTTTTTCATCCAGCTTGAATTTCCCTAGCGGAGGCGGGGTTTGAACCGGGTCCAGCCTGGGACCCTGGGGACTACAGGGCGAGTGCTCTGACTGTTGAGCCACGACAGGGGTCCCTGTAGAGCTAGTATATTCAGCAGACTTTATCATTGCCGAGGCTCGGAGGCGACTGTTTTTTTTTTTCATCCAGCTTGAATTTCCCTAGCGGAGGCGGGGTTTGAACCGGGTCCAGCCTGGGACCCTGGGGACTACAGGGCGAGTGCTCTGACTGTTGAGCCACGACAGGGGTCCCTGTAGAGCTAGTATATTCAGCAGACTTTATCATTGCCGAGGCTCGGAGGCGACTGTTTTTTTTTTTCATCCAGCTTGAATTTCCCTAGCGGAGGCGGGGTTTGAACCGGGTCCAGCCTGGGACCCTGGGGACTACAGGGCGAGTGCTCTGACTGTTGAGCCACGACAGGGGTCCCTGTAGAGCTAGTATATTCAGCAGACTTTATCATTGCCGAGGCTCGGAGGCGACTGTTTTTTTTTTTTCATCCAGCTTGAATTTCCCTAGCGGAGGCGGGGTTTGAACCGGGTCCAGCCTGGGACCCTGGGGACTACAGGGCGAGTGCTCTGACTGTTGAGCCACGACAGGGGTCCCTGTAGAGCTAGTATATTCAGCAGACTTTATCATTGCCGAGGCTCGGAGGCGACTGTTTTTTTTTTTTCATCCAGCTTGAATTTCCCTAGCGGAGGCGGGGTTTGAACCGGGTCCAGCCTGGGACCCTGGGGACTACAGGGCGAGTGCTCTGACTGTTGAGCCACGACAGGGGTCCCTGTAGAGCTAGTATATTCAGCAGACTTTATCATTGCCGAGGCTCGGAGGCGACTGTTTTTTTTTTTCATCCAGCTTGAATTTCCCTAGCGGAGGCGGGGTTTGAACCGGGTCCAGCCTGGGACCCTGGGGACTACAGGGCGAGTGCTCTGACTGTTGAGCCACGACAGGGGTCCCTGTAGAGCTAGTATATTCAGCAGACTTTATCATTGCCGAGGCTCGGAGGCGACTGTTTTTTTTTTTTCATCCAGCTTGAATTTCCCTAGTGGAGGCGGGGTTTGAACCGGGTCCAGCCTGGGACCCTGGGGACTACAGGGCGAGTGCTCTGACTGTTGAGCCACGACAGGGGTCCCTGTAGAGCTAGTACATTCAGCAGACTTTATCATTGCCGAGGCTCGGAGGCGACTGTTTTTTTTTTTTCCATCCACCTTGAATTTCCCTTGCGGAGGCGGGGTTTGAACCGGGTCCAGCCTGGGACCCTGGGGACTACAGGGCGAGTGCTCTGACTGTTGAGCCACGACAGGGGTCCCTGTAGAGCTAGTATATTCAGCAGACTTTATCATTGCCGAGGCTCGGAGGCGACTGTTTTTTTTTTTTCCAAACACCTTGAATTTCCCTTGTGGAGGCGGGGTTTGAACCGGGTCCAGCCTGGGACCCTGGGGACTACAGGACGAGTGCTCTGACTGTTGAGCCATGACAGGGGTCCCTGTAGAGCTAGTGTATTCAGCAGACTTTATCATTGCCGAGGCTCGGAGGCGACTGTTTTTTTTTTTTTAATCCAGCTTGAATTTCCCTAGCGGATGCGGGGTTTGAACCGGGTCCAGCCTGGAGGCGACTGTTTTTTTATTTTCATCCAGCTTGAATTTCCCTAGCGGAGGCGGGGTTTGAACTGGGTCCAACCTGGGACCCTGGGGACTACAGGGCGAGTGCTCTGACTGTTGAGCCACGACAGGGGTCCCTGTAGAGCTAGTATATTCAGCAGACTTTATCATTGCCGAGGCTCGGAGGCGACTGTTTTTTTTTTTCATCCAGCTTGAATTTCCCTAGCGGAGGTGGGGTTTGAACCGGGTCCAGTCTGGGACCCTGGGGACTACAGGGCGAGTGCTCTGACTGTTGAGCCACGACAAGGGTCCCTGTTGTGCTAGTGTATTCAGCAGACTTTATCATTGCCGAGGCTCGGAAGCGACTGTTTTTTTTTTTTTAATCCAGCTTGAATTTCCCTAGCGGATGCGGGGTTTGAACCGGGTCCAGCCTGGAGGCGACTGTTTTTTTATTTTCATCCAGCTTGAATTTCCCTAGCGGAGGGGGGGTTTGAACTGGGTCCAACCTGGGACACTGGGGACTACAGGGCGAGTGCTCTGACTGTTGAGCCACGACAGGGGTCCCTGTAGAGCTAGTATATTCAGCAGACTTTATAATTGCCGAGGCTCGGAGGCGACTGTTTTTTTTTTTTCATCCAGCTTGAATTTCCCTAGCGGAGGTGGGGTTTGAACCGGGTCCAGTCTGGGACCCTGGGGACTACAAGGCGAGTGCTCTGACTGTTGAGCCACGACAGGGGTCCCTGTAGAGCTAGTGTATTCAGCAGACTTTATCATTGCCGAGTCTTGGAGGCGACTGTTTTTTTTTTTCCAAACACCTTGAATTTCCCTTGCGGAGGCGGGGTTTGAACCGGGTCCAGCCTGGGACCCTGGGGACTACAGGACGAGTGCTCTGACTGTTGAGCCATGACAGGGGTCCCTGTAGAGCTAGTATATTCAGCAGACTTTATCATTGCCGAGGCTCGGAGGCGACTGTTTTTTTTTTTCATCCAGCTTGAATTTCCCTAGCGGAGGCGGGGTTTGAACCGGGTCCAGCCTGGGACCCTGGGGACTACAGGGCGAGTGCTCTGACTGTTGAGCCACGACAGGGGTCCCTGTAGAGCTAGTATATTCAGCAGACTTTATCATTGCCGAGGCTCGGAGGCGACTGTTTTTTTTTTTTCATCCAGCTTGAATTTCCCTAGCGGAGGCGGGGTTTGAACCGGGTCCAGCCTGGGACCCTGGGGACTACAGGGCGAGTGCTCTGACTGTTGAGCCACGACAGGGGTCCCTGTAGAGCTAGTATATTCAGCAGACTTTATCATTGCCGAGGCTCGGAGGCGACTGTTTTTTTTTTTCATCCAGCTTGAATTTCCCTAGCGGAGGCGGGGTTTGAACCGGGTCCAGCCT
Organism: Geotrypetes seraphini; assembly: GCF_902459505.1. NCBI lineage: Eukaryota > Metazoa > Chordata > Amphibia > Gymnophiona > Dermophiidae > Geotrypetes > Geotrypetes seraphini. Next base: position 20,417 of record NW_022985930.1, read on the forward strand.
GGGACCCTGGGGACTACAGGGCGAGTGCTCTGACTGTTGAGCCACTGACAGGGGTCCCTGTAGAGCTAGTATATTCAGCAGACTTTATCATTGCCGAGGCTCGGAGGCGACTGTTTTTTTTTTTCATCCAGCTTGAATTTCCCTAGCGGAGGCGGGGTTTGAACCGGGTCCAGCCTGGGACCCTGGGGACTACAGGGCGAGTGCTCTGACTGTTGAGCCACGACAGGGGTCCCTGTAGAGCTAGTATATTCAGCAGACTTTATCATTGCCGAGGCTCGGAGGCGACTGTTTTTTTTTTTCATCCACCTTGAATTTCCCTTGCGGAGGCGGGGTTTGAACTGGGTCCAGCCTGGGACCCTGGGGACTACAGGGCGAGTGCTCTGACTGTTGAGCCACGACAGGGGTCCCTGTAGAGCTAGTATATTCAGCAGACTTTATCATTGCCGAGGCTCGGAGGCGACTGTTTTTTTTTTTTCATCCAGCTTGAATTTCCCTAGCGGAGGCGGGGTTTGAACCGGGTCCAGCCTGGGACCCTGGGGACTACAGGGCGAGTGCTCTGACTGTTGAGCCACGACAGGGGTCCCTGTAGAGCTAGTGTATTCAGCAGACTTTATCATTGCCGAGGCTCGGAGGCGACTGTTTTTTTTTTTTTCATCCAGCTTGAATTTCCCTAGCGGAGGCGGGGTTTGAACCGGGTCCAGCCTGGGACCCTGGGGACTACAGGGCGAGTGCTCTGACTGTTGAGCCACGACAGGGGTCCCTGTAGAGCTAGTATATTCAGCAGACTTTATCATTGCCGAGGCTCGGAGGCGACTGTTTTTTTTTTTCATCCAGCCTTGAATTTCCCTTGCGGAGGCGGGGTTTGAACCGGGTCCAGCCTGGGACCCTGGGGACTACAGGGCGAGTGCTCTGACTGTTGAGCCACGACAGGGGTCCCTGTAGAGCTAGTATATTCAGCAGACTTTATCATTGCCGAGGCTCGGAGGCGACTGTTTTTTTTTTTCATCCAGCTTGAATTTCCCTAGCGGAGGCGGGGTTTGAACCGGGTCCAGCCTGGGACCCTGGGGACTACAGGGCGAGTGCTCTGACTGTTGAGCCACGACAGGGGTCCCTGTAGAGCTAGTATATTCAGCAGACTTTATCATTGCCGAGGCTCGGAGGCGACTGTTTTTTTTTTTTCATCCAGCTTGAATTTCCCTAGCGGAGGCGGGGTTTGAACCGGGTCCAGCCTGGGACCCTGGGGACTACAGGGCGAGTGCTCTGACTGTTGAGCCACGACAGGGGTCCCTGTAGAGCTAGTATATTCAGCAGACTTTATCATTGCCGAGGCTCGGAGGCGACTGTTTTTTTTTTTTCCAACCACCTTGAATTTCCCTTGCGGAGGCGGGGTTTGAACCGGGTCCAGCCTGGGACCCTGGGGACTACAGGGCGAGTGCTCTGACTGTTGAGCCACGACAGGGGTCCCTGTAGAGCTAGTATATTCAGCAGACTTTATCATTGCCGAGGCTCGGAGGCGACTGTTTTTTTTTTTTCCAACCACCTTGAATTTCCCTTGCGGAGGCGGGGTTTGAACCGGGTCCAGCCTGGGACCCTGGGGACTACAGGACGAGTGCTCTAACTGTTGAGCCATGACAGGGGTCCCTGTAGAGCTAGTGTATTCAGCAGACTTTATCATTGCCGAGGCTCGGAGGCGACTGTTTTTTTTTTTTTTTAATCCAGCTTGAATTTCCCTAGCGGATGCGGGGTTTGAACCGGGTCCAGCCTGGAGGCGACTGTTTTTTTTATTTTCATCCAGCTTGAATTTCCCTAGCGGAGGCGTGGTTTGAACTGGGTCCAACCTGGGACCCTGGGGACTACAGGGCGAGTGCTCTGACTGTTGAGCCACAACAGGGGTCCCTGTAGAGCTAGTATATTCATCAGACTTTATCATTGCCGAGGCTCGGAGGCGACTGTTTTTTTTTTTCATCCAGCTTGAATTTCCCTAGCGGAGGTGGGGTTTGAACCGGGTCCAGTCTGGGACCCTGTGGACTACAGGGCGAGTGCTCTGACTGTTGAGCCACGACAGGGGTCCCTGTAGAGCTAGTATATTCAGCAGACTTTATCATTGCCGAGGCTCGGAGGCGACTGTTTTTTTTTTTTCATCCAGCTTGAATTTCCCTAGCGGAGGCGGGGTTTGAACCGGGTCCAGCCTGGGACCCTGGGGACTACAGGGCGAGTGCTCTGACTGTTGAGCCACGACAGGGGTCCCTGTAGAGCTAGTATATTCAGCAGACTTTATCATTGCCGAGGCTCGGAGGCGACTGTTTTTTTTTTTTCATCCAGCTTGAATTTCCCTAGCGGAGGCGGGGTTTGAACCGGGTCCAGCCTGGGACCCTGGGGACTACAGGGCGAGTGCTCTGACTGTTGAGCCACGACAGGGGTCCCTGTAGAGCTAGTATATTCAGCAGACTTTATCATTGCCGAGGCTCGGAGGCGACTGTTTTTTTTTTTTCATCCAGCTTGAATTTCCCTAGCGGAGGCGGGGTTTGAACCGGGTCCAGCCTGGGACCCTGGGGACTACAGGGCGAGTGCTCTGACTGTTGAGCCACGACAGGGGTCCCTGTAGAGCTAGTATATTCAGCAGACTTTATCATTGCCGAGGCTCGGAGGCGACTGTTTTTTTTTTTCATCCAGCTTGAATTTCCCTAGCGGAGGCGGGGTTTGAACCGGGTCCAGCCTGGGACCCTG